>NW_016107972.1:336879-451038 GCF_001604975.1 Cebus imitator | reverse complement strand
AAAATAAAAAAAACACAATAGATTTGGGCGGGCGCCATTGCACTCCAGCCTGGGTAACAAGAGCGAAACTCCGTCTCAAAAAAAAAAAAAAAAAAACACATTTTCTGTGGCCAAATCAAATCCATCAGCCACTGGTCTGCCGCCACTGTACCATTTATATTGTCTCTACCTTATCTCATTAAATGCACATGCCAGCCGCTGAAAGGTATATAATATTCATCCCCATTCAACAGATGAGGACACTGAGACTCAAAGAAGGAAAAGAACTTGCCCACATCCACACAACTAAGTATTGAAACTGGAGTCTGTACTTTCTGCAAGGTCCTGAACCACCCTATCAACACCAGGTCGCTCCCCAGGAGTGAAAGCCTGGGATGTATGGTTTCCCTATCCATGGTATCCAAAGCCCAGCGCTGCATGTGGGATCAAGACGGAAGCTCTGATGAATCAGTCAGAGGTGCGCCTCCCTGGCTGGGTTCCTTCAGCACTGGATTTCACTCTTACTTAGGCTCAGCTGGTATTTTCAGCCATTTCCCCTGGGCTGTCACTGACTGATGATGGGGACAGTAACCCAGGGAGCCCTCAGCCTGGGTCACTAAGGAGGCAGTGAGTAGACCAGGTGGCCAACTGCCCCAGTTAAAATAGAAACAATGGGAGCCTAATTCTCCAGCCAGAACCTGAGCTTCTGCTTCTGAAGATGGTTCCCTTGACTGAGCATGGGTGTTGAGACCATCTGGTCCAACTTTGTTTTATGAACTTTATCATAAACTTATAGGGGAAGGTGAGCTGAATGCTGGTTCAATTAGGAGAATTTGTAACTTGCTGAACCCAGCGAGGGCTGATCAAACCTGTAGAAGGTGCCTGGAAGCCTGCCACAGAGTTCTGGCCTCAACTTTGACCTGCACAACATTTTTATTAATGACTTAGTTGAAAACATAAAAGGCTTGTTTACCAAATTTGTAGTTGATTTTTAAAAAGGAAGAAAGGAGAGTCAGACTACAAAAAACATTGACAGGATCCAGATGGCTCTAGACAGGCTGGACTGATGGGCTGCATCCAATAAGATAAAATAAAACAGGGTTTAAATGTCAGGTCCTGAACTTGGCTTCAAAATAATAACTGCTCAAGGACAGGATTGAGGTGGGCGGGACAGTAAGGAACATAGCAACAACAGGTTTTAATAAGACTTGGAGCTTTAGTGAACAACATGGTTATGATACTTTAAAAAAAAATCCAGATGTGCATCACAGCATTGCTTATAATAGCTCAACATTGGAAGCGATCTAAATGTTCACTGGACATGGTTCATCTGTGCGGTCGACAGCTATATACACATTAAAAATAATAATGGTGTAAGAATATGTGAAACAACATGGGGAAATATTATGAAAGGAGAAACAACAGGTTACAAAGCAAGAGTTCAAGCCCATTTTTATTTTTTAAGAAAAAGAATTTTTAAAAAGTTATGGAAAGATACAGACCAAAATGTGAACTTCTCAGTTTCCGGGTGGTATTTGGGGTGATTTGGGGATGGTGGGGGAGGTCTCAGTAAATGCAAAAAGCTTTTGAAGATATTAGAAAGCTAATGTAATCCCTAGACATAGAATGCTAGTGTCTAAAATGTTGAAGAAAAATATTCTGCTGTACTTTGGCATGACCAACCCTTGGGTCTGGAGTCTAGTTCTGGTGCCTCCCATCACAACTTAGTGATAGACAGTGAAGCAAACATTTTGAGTGCTTACAGTGTACCTGGTAGTGGGCATATTCTTTAAATCAGTTATCTCATTTAATTCCAGTATCTCAGGGCTCCCTCTGAAATAGATACCAGTGCTTTCTCCATTTTACAAACAAGGTTCGGAGAGGCCAGGGAACTTGCCCATGACCTTTCAGTTAGTGAACAGCAGTACCAAGATTTTCTGAAGATGTTAGACCCCGAGAAAGGCGCCCGAAAAGGGAGAGCTTTCAGAATATTGTGAGTGCTGCTGAGCATGAAGCATCCCTCAGAGACCACACTGGGAAGCCTCTTTGGCTGGCCACCAAGGGTTGTGATTGACTAAGGGTCCCTAGTCTTCTTGGGAGAAATGGAGACAGTGCCATTGGGATTGAATACTTGGGCCATTGAGACTGAATTTCTGAATCCTGAACTTCTAAATTAAGACCCTCTCTCACAGAAAATGAAGAAAGTTCTGACTCTTGGGTTTGAGAAAGTCAAAGAACATGAGATTGGAGTTGGGGGAGGAGAACTAGAAATGTGATGTCAAAAAACTAGTCACATCCTTCCCCACCTCCATCCACTCTAGCCTCTAAGGGACTTGTTTAAAGCTCCTTCTTGTTAAAAACTGGACAACCTAAAAGATCTGTAACTCTTTGGATGCCAGCCCATATTAGGTCAACTGATGAGTCCACCACACTTAGAAAGGTCTCCACTGAGGAAGAAAGCCCATCATGGTGGGCCTAGGGAGCAGATCAGCAGGGCTAGGCCATCTATAGGCCTGGGAGAGGGCACAGAAGCTCTGAGCACACCGTTCCCCCTGGGTGTGACCACAGCCAAGCACGCCAGGACTGGGACTTTTAAATACCTTCTTCCATCTTGAAAACACATGGGCTTAGTCTAGAGGAGGAAGAGACCTTTTTAGTGTGACCCCAAAGAGCAGCTTCAGCTCTGATGTGGAAGGAGCAAAAGAGCCACATTTCAGCTCCCAGCAAATGATGTCCTATGGTGGAAGAGCGCTGACCTCAAAAAGAAGTGGTGTCCAGCAGATGGTCTCCCACAGGTATTCCAGCAGATACTCCATCAGATATCCATCCGATGATGGCCGTTGTTTATGAGAAGCAATGTGGAAGGGATTTGTGCCCTAAACCTTGAAGACCATGAGGGTCAGGAGGACTCTGGGTTTGCTCAATATTTTTCCCCAGGTCATTTGCACATGACCTGGATTGTGGTAGATGCTGGACAGTAGATGTTGTTGAATTAATTAATAAGTGAGATTAAGGGTTAGACCAAAGTACAACTAAGGGCCCTGTTAGAACTAAGGGTCCATGATCTTGGTGAATTTTATTGTTAATGTCTATGAAATCTATTTTTTTGTCATGACACTTTTTAAATACAAAAGCTAACATTTATTTAGAAGGAGGATATTTATTTATATTGCAGATGCCCTATGGATTCAGGTTACTTTCTTTCTTTCTTGAAGGTACAACAAGCATGGTTTTACTAACAACAAAACAGTAGACACATAAATAAACCTGCTCTGCCTACTTGATTCCTTCTGCTTTATGCATCTATTTACTCACAATGCATCATGACTCATTTCATGTCTGTGCCTGCATTTAACCCAGCTGCAGTGCCAGTGGGCAAATGGCTCCTGGTCCCTTTCAGTCCATAACATCTCAGCCTGGTTGCTTCACCCTGAGTCCCCACTATGACACTTAACCAAGCCCCAGAAGTGGCACATTTGGTCATTTCCAATATTTTGCACCTACAAAAGTATGCAGCTAAAAACATATGTATTGCAAATATTTGTTTTTGTTTATTTCCTTGGGTCAGCTTTGCAAAAGGAGATTGTTGGATGTCTTCCCCCAGTTGTTGACTGTCTCCTCTGGCAGATTTTGGGCCTTAAGCTCAAGTTTTTCCAGCTGCTATGGATTGTAATGATGTCTCGGTCCCATGGCAAGAGTACAAAAGACCAAGAGCCTTCTTACTCAGACGCTTAGTTGCATTAAAACATCCCAATGGCTTCTGAGGATGGGAAATCCACAGGCTTGTCTTGAGCTCCTTTATGTCATCCATGGGTCACAAAAAGCAAGAATAAATGTGCTCCCCCTTCACACACCCTTCCTGAAGCTCCCCTGCTACAATTTCACAGTCTTGGAGATGAGTCCCAGGTGAGTGTCTCCTGGCACAAAATGGTTCTCTTGAAATTCATTGTTTATTTCCTTTCTTCTTATAGCTTATGCTGGCAGGAGGATGTGGGAAGACTGCAAAATAAGACACTCAGGCATCCGGGCTTCCGTGACAGTGCTCACTTCAGACAGTAGGGTTTACCGCAGACACATCATCATGAAAAGCAAGCAGAAAACGGTCATGTTCGGGATTCCTAACCCAGCACAAATGGTCACATCTGACTCTGCTCAGCAGAGTAAGCTGGCCAAAAATCTAAATGGTTTTCCAGCACTTACTGCCCATGGATAAGAGCCTTCTGGCAAGATGGAACATTTTCCAGTGCCACCAGCAGAGTACAAATGTGTGCCCCTCCCTCCACACCGTCCCAGCGGTCTTTTCTTGCTGGCTTAATGGCTGCATAATAGAACTCACAGGTGCTGGAATGTGCTGTGCATGTGTCCCTGTGGTGACAGGTTGTATGTCTTTCCCAGCAGATGGAATCGGCACCCACAGGGACTAAGTCCCCCATGGTGAAACAGAGAGTGCTGAGTGTGCTGCCTGTCCCCTGAACTCCCTGTTATGATACCTTCCTTGGGTATTAGCATCATTACAATTTGTTGCACAAAAGGTTTTTCTTGCAGTGTATTCTGGGCTAATTTTAGAAATTTGTTTTCACCTTCCGACATTGATTCCTGGGGCAGCTTGCAAGCTGCCTGGAACGAAAAATCAATGGTGACAGCAGTGGAGTGGGCTCCAGTTCTTCATTAACCTGGAGCTCCCAGCAGCCCCAGTCCTGTCTCTTCCCTCAGGGCTAGCCCTAGACAAAATGGATAGTCAAAGTTTTCCTTTGCTGCCCTATGCCTTTCTCTTCTGAGCCCTGTCAGTCTCCCTGCTCTCCCCATCCCCTTCACCAAAACTTACCCCTCACCTACTGTGGAGACGGGTTTAGGAGAGGAAGTGAAGTAAGATCCACCGAATGTCTGCACATATGCCAGGCTCTAGACTAGGCAGTTTACATGCATGTCCCTTTAAAGTCTATCAATAATTCTCACAGCTTGTTATTACTCCCATTTCACAGAAGAGGAAACTGAGATGCAAAGAGATCAACAAACAAGCCTAGTGTTGCAGAGCTCATAAGGTAGAGCTGGGATCAGAACCTCTAGCTCCAAAGCTAGTGTTCTCACCACTGTCCACTGTTATACTGATGACCACCATAGTGCAGAAATCTAGGAGCAGGTGTTTGGAGGAGTAGCATCCCCCAGGGACACAGAAAGTGTATACTTTGCCATGCACCCAGCCACTCCTGCTCAGCCGAAGGCTCTGCTGAGTTCCGCACACAGGGACTGGCCCTAATGAAGTCTCTAGGGACTTCAGACTGTGCTCCTGAGTCTCAGTTCCACCCACAGGAGATGGCAGAATGGGCCAAAGAAGTTCTAATTGAGGATTCACAGGTCCCCAGAGCAGAATTGTAGCCCTCTGGCCACAGGTCGTTCACAAGACACATGGAGCAAAAAGTGGATGCTGGAGATTTTGGAAAAGAGGTAAGGAGAACAAAGCAGAACAGAGAACAGTGAATCCAGAGGCAAGAAGGAGGTAAGGCTGGAGGAATTCTAGATCAGCCCTTTTAGAAATATATAGAAATATAATGCACGCTGGCCCAGTGCAGGGGCTCATGCCTATAATTCCAGCACTTTGGGAGGCCGAGGCGGGCGGATTGCCTGAGCTCAGGAGTTTGAGACCAGCCTGGGCAACATAGTGAAATCCCATCTCCACTAAAATATAAAAAATTGGCCAGGTGTGGCAGCATGCGCCTATAGTCCTAGCTACTCAAGAGGCTGGGGCAGGAGAATTGCTTGAACCCGGGAGCGGAGGTTGCAGTGAGCCAAGATCATGCCACTGCACTCCAGCTTGGGCGACAGAGGGAGACTTCATCTCAAAAAAAAAAAAAAAAAAAAGAAAGAAATATAATGCAAGCCACATATATCATGTTGTACATTTTCTAGTAGCCACATTTAAAAAGATAAACAGGTAAAATTAATATTAATAATATATTTATTTAACTCGATATATATCAAATATTATATTATTTAAACAGGTAATTAATGTAAAAACATATTAATGAGATTTTATGTTCCATTTTGGACTACGTCTTTGCAGTCTTGTGTGTATTGGACATTTACAGCACCTCTCAATTTGGGTGGACCAATGTCAGTTGCTCAGTAGCCACACATAGCTAGTATTGTACAGTGCAAGGCTAAATCCACAGCTTTTAAATTATGTCCCATGGAACACAGCCCTCCTCAGAAATGTTCCAAGAGGTCCCTAAACATTTGGTTTAAATTTCATTTTTAGGAATTTTTAACTACATAAAAATTAATGGCCAGGCGCAGTGGCTCAGGTCAGTAATCCCAGCACTTTGGGAGGCCAAAGCAGGTGGATCACTTGAGCTCAGAAGTTTGATACCAGCCTGGGCAACATGGTGAAACCCCATCTCCACTAAAATACAAAAAATTAGCTGACCATGGTGGCGCACACCTGTAGCCCCAGCTACTCAGGAGGCGGAACCCAGAAGAATCACTTGAACCTGGGAGGCAGAAGTTGCAGTGAACCAAGATCATGCCACTGCACTCCAGCCTGGGCAACAGAGTGAGACTCTGTCCCCCCCAAAAAATTTTTTTAACTTTAAAAATTAAAAAGTAATATAAAAATATTCACACTTAAAGACATCCCACTCCAAATTTTAATGCAGTGAAGACAATCAATAGGAAAACTTGTGTTCATGTATGAAAGGAAATATTATGTAATTCTTCCTCTTATAGAAGTTTGTACTAAGAAAATGTCTCTTGATCTGTTTTAAATACTAGTACAACCACATGTCACTTAACAACAGGGATACATTCTGAGAAATGTGTCATTAGGCAATTTTGTCACTGTGTGAACATCACAGAGTGTACTTACACAAACCTAGATGGTATATATATTTTTTATTTATATGTATATTTATCATATGGAAAACTAAATGTCCCAGCATCATTACAGAATATCGATCATTTCCCCCTACTTGATCTGCAATGCCAATATCAAGTGCCAGATATCAAGTTTCCATATAAGCTCCATTATCATCTTACAGGACCACTATTATATATGCAGTCAATGTTGACCAAAATATCATTATGTGGAACATGACTATAATTTATGTTACATTTCAATTAAGTAATGACAATAACAACCAACATTAGTTGCATATTTACCACATGCTGAGTGCTTTTTGAGCATCACCTTGGCAAACTCTCACAAGAAATCTTGGACGTGGGTAATATTATTCTCTTCATTTGCAGAGGAAATGAAGATGCCAAAGCTGGAGAGTTCCACAACTTGCCCAAGGTGGCAATAAATGATGTCAGGATTCAAACCCAACCCCAGCTGTCTAATCCTAAACCAAAGCTCCTAAGCACCAGACTACAAGTGAAAACAGACCAACCTACCATGCCAGTATGAATTCTGAGCTTTGTCAAACTTCAGACTACCTCCTATTGACTCTTCCTTCATGATAATCACCCACCCTCTCACCAGGCCCTTGTACACACAAGTACACACCACACAGCATTCCATTCAGTGCAACAAATATTTACTGACACTACTATGCATCAGTATTCACTGTGGTCCTTTTGTAGCCAAAACAAAGTGTTTTAAATCCTACTCGCCCCCACAACCCAGCTACCTAGGGAGAGGTAGGTTTTATCGTGTAAATGACATAAAGCCAGTGAAGGGTTTAAGCAAACGGTTGACAAAAAGGATCATATTTGTATTTTTTTTTTTTTTTTGAGATGGAGTCTCGCTCTTGTTACCCAGGCTGGAGTGCAATGGCGCGATCTCGGCTCACCGCAACCTCCGTCTCCTGGGTTCAGGCAATTCTCCTGCCTCAGCCTCCTGAGTAGCTGGGATTACAGGCACGTGCCACCATGCCCAGCTAATTTTTTGTATTTTTTTTTTAGTAGAGACGGGGTTTCACCATGTTGACCAGGATGGTCTCGATCTGTTGACCTCGTGATCCACCCGCCTCGGCCTCCCAAAGTGCTGGGATTACAGGCTTGAGCCACCGCACCCGGCCTCATATTTGTATTTTTGAAAGCTCATTCTGGAAGCAGCAGGGAGGGTAAATTGGAAATTACTGGGATTGGAGAAAGAAAACCAATTAAAAAGCTGTTAGAGTGGAGAGAGCAGATAGAAGAGGGAGACACAAATGATAAAAAGTACTGAGTAACCGAGTAATCATTGAGGGGGTTGGCTCACACTAGTTTCTGGCTAAAATAGTCGAGTTCATGAGCTGAAATAGAAAAGACAGGAGGAGGTCTGGGTTGAGGGTAATAAGCATACATGAAGAATTTAGATTTTAATATTAAAGTTGACATTGTAATCAACTGCCCAACATCCAATCAGGCCTTCTGTCATCTGTCCCAGAAATGCAATGGGAGGAATCACTCCAGATCCAGGCTGGGCCCTGACCCATGTAACCCAATCATGATAACCCATCCCATAATAATCCCCCTTGCTAATGACTGGTTGGAGTAAAAGTCTAAGGCAGTAGGCACATACCATTCCCTTGTGTTTTTATTGGTGTTGGGCCATAAGTTGATTCATTCAGACCAAAGAAAAACATCTGTCTTCAATAACTGTGGGAGAGGAGCTCTTTCCTGGATGAGAACAGAAAACAAGTAGTCCTGATTATGAATGACAGCAATCTTCCAATTTAAGAGATAAGGTGATTCTAGAAGAAGAATATAAGGGAAAGCAGAAAAACTTAGACCCTCAATGAATTCATTGGATCAAGCCATCCAGAAGGTCAACCTGTCCTATCCTTTGATATGAGCCAATAAATTTCCTTATTGCTTAAGGCATTTTGAGTTGGGTTTTCTGCCCTGCACAGCCACAAGCAACCTAACTGACACAGATATGTTGAATGGAGCTGAGGTGATGCCAAGAAGTCAAGTGGGAGAAACAGGTCTGGTGTCATCAGACAGAATTTAAACTGAGAATATAGATGAGACTGACTCAAGAAAGCATGCAGAGTGTGGAGAGGAAAGTGGAACGGGGCCAAGGCCAGGACCCTGGAGAGCGCTAGTTTTGCCGGGATAAACAGCTCTGCAGAAGAAATGAAATAGGAGGAGGAGACGTTCTAGATGTGGGGTGGAGACTCAAAGAATATGGCCATGAAAACGGGGAGAGAAGAAGAAGGGAAGAAATGAAAGAGGGGGATGGGTCAACTGCTGAATGAAGGAGAACACTATAGAAAGAGACATTAACAGGGAGAGGGGTAGGGGGAATATTAACTAAGGCACAGGACAAGCTGCTGTAGCAATGAGACCCATAAATCCAGTGGTTCAAGTAAAATAGAAGTTTATTTCTCTCCCACACAAGAGGCCAGAGGGAGAGAGTGTCAAGAGCAGTTGCAGGCAGTTCTTTTCCTAGAGGTCTCAAGAGCTCTTCTGTCTGGCTGCTCGGCCACCCCATGGGGTCTTGCCTTTGTCCATACAGCCACAGCTAGCTCAACTCTAGCACTTCCAAGTTATACCTCATTGAAAGGAGGAAATAGACAATATTCAGTGTATATAGCTTCCATATAGGGATGGAGTCTAGAAATTGCACACATCCTTTTAGCAAGAACTGAGTAGACATCCACATCCAGCTGCAGGGAGCCTAGGAACTGTGGTCCTGATCTAAATAATCATGTTCTTCCCTAAAACTCAGGGCTCCTTGACTAAAGGGAAGGAGAGAATGGGCATTCGGGGACACTTAACAAGCTCAGCCACTAGGTTCTAGGAAGTTTTGGTAGGTGGTGTGCAGGTGACAACACCCTCTACTCCTCAGGTTGATCAACTAAGCCTGCATTAATTCCATGACCCAATCAAATGGATAATCATAGAAGATCCTGAAGAATTTCAGGCTCTCAAATCACAACACTTCAGCTGCCACCAGTTTGCCCACTCAGGATCTGGCCCTGCAGCCCAGTTAATGCTGCATGACTTGCTGGCTATGTCCAACCCCCTCCCCTCCCTACTTCCTGGTCAGTCAGCTTAGTCCTGGAAATGCACACCAGAACCAAGCCTAAAGGAGTAAATTATCACATTGAGATGCTTTGCATTATGAAGGTCATGATTCCCTTTCTTATTTTTAATCTCTCCCTAACCACTGATTTCCTTCTCAAAATGCTTTTCCTTGGCCTGGCTTCCACTTAAAGCTATCTCTTTTTTTTTCCTCTCTCCTTCCCTTCACCAACATAATCACTGACTTGTTCCCAAACCCCCTGCAAGCTGGCATCTGCCCCATCACTCAGATGAAACTGTCACCGAGGTCATTAAATTTAATGGGCTCTTCCCAGCCCTCTTCCTCCTCCACCTGGCTGGGTCTCATTAGACACAATGACCGCCCCTTCCTAGAACTTTTACCTCCCTTTGCTGCTGTGATGCGCCACTCCACACGCCTGCCCCCCATCTGCTCTCTCCTTCCCTACCTCCCAGTCCTGGTCTGTGTCTTTCTTTCTGTGACTCCTCAAGAGACAAAGGCCCAGGCAACACCTACACAGGAATAATCATCCTGTTAGCCTAGGGTAGTGGAAAAGGCATAACCTGAGCTCAAATCTGGATTTGCCGCTTACTTGCTGTGTGACTTTAGCAAGTTACTTAGTATCTCTGAGTCCATTTCCCCCCTGGAAAAACAGGGATAAGAATACCCCTCCTTCAGGCTTGTCTTATCAGGCCAGGCAACTGCCTAATAACCAACTCCAAAACCTCAATGACTTAACAAATGTAACATTGCCATCCAGTGAAGGTGAGTAGGCGTAAGGAAGTACCACGCAAGATTATATGGGAATTGGATCCCCTAGGGATCAGAGTCCTCCACTAGATTTATGATTCCACAGCCTACAAAGAGAAAGAGTAAATGAGTGTTTGTAGGAGATTGTTCATGATATTTGGTGGAGGGTGGAGGGCAGCCACAAAATGGCATATATTTCTCCTACCCAAATTCCATTGGCCAGCACTTAGTCACATGATATAACCTTATTGCAAGGCATGCTGGGAAATGTAGTTCCAGGAGAAAAAAGATTTGATGAACACATAGTATCCTATCTACCATATGGTGTGAAAATGGAAATAATAAAACTAAATTCTGTAGCATTTCTGGAACAGAGTATGTGCTGAATGAATAGATGCCATTCATTAAAAAATGAGAATTTTTGTTTTGTTTTGTTTTTTACAGTTTGCCAAATTTCCCAAGTGCAGACATCAGTTGAGATTAATAACAAGACTAAGGGAGCACAGACAAAGAAAGAAGCAACTGTTTTAAACAGGAATAAAAGTGTGGGCCAGGTTTGGGGAAGCAGGGATAAGCACAGAAGCAGGCAGAGAGTGGGCAGAGGACTCACCAGAACTGAGCCCCATGGTACTCAGCACAGCCTTTGCTTTCCTGGCCAGCCCTGGCTCCCACCTAAGCCAGAAGGGGCTTAGAAAGATCTGAGTTTCCTTGGAAACCATTTCTCTGGCCCTCTCTGCACGTTATCAGCCAAGTTGGTTGTAATCAAACCCCCACGGGGCAGAGAATGAGCTCTCAAACTGCAGTCCTGGGGTTCTATCGAAATTGCTTGCATTTCCTATTTAAATTGGTAATTTCCCCATGAGTGTTCCCCCTACCCATCCACAGATTTGTTGGGAAGGGGAAGCTTTGGACATATTACCTAGCCCCCATCATCACCTCCTGCCCCTGACACAGCGCAGGGGCCTTGGGAGTGCCTCCAAACAGCCCTGAGTCCTCTGCCAAAGCTGAAGACCTCTGGTAAACCCAGGCCTCCAGAACAGTCAGGCCAGGCCAGAAGCCTCTCCTCAGGGCCCCCTGTTTCACTGAGGGCAATGGCCCGGGCATGAGAAGAGGAAGAGGAGGACCTACACAGGCCATAGCAGGCAAGTCCTGAATGGTGGGCATCATTGTCTGGAATAAATGTGGGGGTGGGGACTTCCTCTTGTCCCTTTTGCAGGTATACCCTTTCCAAAGTGAAGGGTAGGGACTGGGCCAAGGCACCAGATAATCTTTTTCTTTTTTTTTTTTATATGGAGTCTCACTCTGTCACCCCAGGCTGGAGTGCAGTGGTGCAATCTCGACCACTGCAGCCTCCGTCTCCCAGATTCAAGTTATTCTTCTGCCTCAGCCTCCAGAGTAACTGGGATTACAGGCATGCACCACCATAACCAGCAAATTTTTGTATTTTTAATAGAGACAAGTTCTCACCATGTTGGCCTGTTCTCGAACTCCTGACCTCAAATTATCAGCCTGACTCAGCCTTCCAAAGTGCTGGGATTACAGGCATGAACCACCACACTCAGCCAGATAATCTTGAAGTACTGAGAGCCAAGGCCACAGGGCTAGGGAACAGCTGGGGAAGTTTCCAAATGTTAGGCAGAAAGATCCCAGAAGGTTCTGAGGGGCACTTACCTTCACTCCCTCTGTCAAAAGCCAGCCCCGACCACAGTGTAACTACAAAAAGGGAGAGTGGACCACTGTCCCCTTTCCTTTCAGAATGGACAGAAGACTCTTCTCAGACATGGTCAAACACAGACACACACTTGGCCAAATACACAAAGGTACACATGCATACATACATTTTAGAGAGTCTGATGCGTGTGGTTAGACACATACCTGTGTACCTGAAGACATGCAATGTCATGCATACTGGTCCCCTCCTAGCATCCCAGCCATGTTCATGATGTATCTGGGCACTTTTTTTTTTTTTTGAGATGGAGTCTCACTCTGTTGGCCAGGCTGGAGTGCAGTGGCGCACTCTCGGCTCACCACAACTTCCGCCTCCTAAGTTCAAGTGATTCTCCTGTCAGCCTCCCAAGTAGCTGGGATTACAGGCACATGGCACCGCACCTGGCTAATTTTTCTATTTTTAGTAGAGACGGGGTTTCATCATGTTGGTCAGGCTGGTCTTGAACTCCCGACCTCGTGATCCACCCACCTCAACCTCCCACAGTGCTGGAATTACAGGCATGAGCCACCATGCCCAGCCTATATCTGGGCATATTCACAGACACATCAGAACTGGGCTGAGAACTCGGCGCACACCTGCCCAGGACAGCCTCGAGAAACATATACATGCCGACACAAGTCCATCTGACATGACCAATGGCTGGCACATGTACTCATACACACATATGAGACTGAGGAAAAGGCAGAACCAGGCTGGGGGATGCTTTGCAGGTGGCTAAGTAGGGAGCAGCATGGATTCCAAATTACTAGACAGCTCCAAGGAGATGTGGCCAAATTGTGTCTAATCCAAGGCTGCATCTGGAGTCCAGTCTGGACATTAATTTAAAGCCGGGTGTGGAGTGTCTTTGTGAGTAGGGTTAGGGCCTTCATGGTGGAAGTAGGTTCGCAGACTGCAGTCAGAAACAGGGACCAGGAGCAGCCCCCGGAAGATGCCTTCCTCCCAAAGGGGAAGCTGAAGGTCAGGTCCTTATCCCAGAGCAGAAGACTAGGTAAAATCAGGAACCAGCCATTGGCCTGGGTACCTACAGTGAGGGGAGACACTAGGCTCATGGGCTCTGTGCGTCCAGATCCCCCAGCTTTCAGATCCTATATTCAGGGAGACACAACTGGTACCAGGCCCACCCTCTGCCATGCTAGCTCCCCACCCAGAGCCAGGCTAGGTCAGGATGAGCTCAGGGACTTGGAAGGCAGAGCCTGGTGGCAGAGGACTGTCCGTATCTATAGCAGAAGAGACTGAGGAAAGACAGGCCAGACAACCCAACTCCTGAGCCAGCCAGAACCTAGACTCTGTTATTCCAGCTGTTGCTAGGAAAACAACTGGAAGCCTCACTCTCCACCTCCAGAACCTGCCCTCAACCCCTACCTCCACACCAGCTGTGAGGGCATTAGTCAGTCATGTTCTGAGTTCAAGAGTCCCTCATCTCCCCTCCCACTGAAGCAAAGCCGGGAACTGGGCTGTGCAACTGAGAGGAGTGGGAAGCAGGTATTCGGCTCTGATTCCCAGAGTGGCTTTCCCCACCATTTCTCCAGCACTGAGAAGAATCCCACAGAGCTTCACAACCCACCTGCTCCTTTCTAAACAGACAGGTGTGAGAGAACTGAGAACTCCAGTGGAGCAGGCACAGCCAGCTGTCTGCAGCTGATGCTTTCCACATTTCCTACCAGAGTCAGCTGGGGAAGGAGAGACAGAGAGGGTGAAATTTCTAAACACTTGGAGTTTCCCTACCACCCAGCAGCGCTCGCTCTCTCTCTCTCTCTCTCTCCTCTCTCTCTCTCTCTGGCTTCTCTCTCTCTCTCTCTCTTTCTCTTCCTCCCTTTTTGTATGCTGCTCTGTATGTCTGGTGTCCTTCTACCTCCTTGTCTCCTGGGAGACTCTTATTTAACCTTCAAAATCCTGTTCAGGTATCCCCTCTTCTTTGGAAATCTTTCCCCAGCACTCCCTCTATTTGACTAATTATTCAGTCCTTTCTCCAGGCTACCTGTATTATATCATGTGTTATGATTATCCATTCATGTCGAGATAATCAGGGATGCCTGAGATGTCAGGACATCTGTCTTCCCACTTAACTGTGAGATCCTTGAGGGTAGGAGCTTGGGGGCACTTGTCTCTGTACCCCAGCACCACTCCAGGGCCTGACAGAACATGTCCAAGAGAAGCAGTGTAATATAGCAGTTCAAAGCACGGGGTTTGGAATAAGCCAGACCTGAGTTTGAACCCCAGCTCTGCCTCTTCCTGTACATGTTGTTTCAGCTCTCTAAGCCTCAGTTGCTCCAAATATGAAATGGGAAGAATAGTAATCACTGTCTCATGGATTGTCATGAGTAATAAATGATACAATAAATAGAGAAGTTAGCTCAGTACCAGGCACATTAATTACCTTTGTTATCATCCCATGAGCATCTGAGCTGTCGATTATATGCCGAGTCATCATACTGACTCCATATAGACCATTCCCCTAGAAATCTCACCAGCAAATGAATAATGACAATCAAGAATGATGAGTCCATGGCAAAACCCTGGTTGCTCTGGGAGCCTGGAGAAGAGCCACTAACTTCAGTGGCCATGTGATCTAGTGGTTAAGTTTATTGGCTTTGGTGTCAGAAAGTTCCAAGTTCAAATCCTAGCTGAGCCTCTAACTGTGTGAACTTAGGTAAGTTATTTAAACACTCAGATACTCTGAAATGTGATGGAAATTTAATAATACACAGATAGAAACAATACAAATTTGACAAAAAGTCAAATTTGTCAGAGGGTAAGCAAGGAAGCCTTCCCAGAAAAAGTGACATCGGGCCTTAATGAATAAATAGGAGTTTTCCAGGTGAAAAGGGGATGCAAGAGCATTTCCAGCAGAAGCAGCAGCAAGTTCAAAGGTTGGTGAATCCAAAGGACAATGAGATGCTTGATGAACCCAGATCCCCGTGTATGAGGGGGAAATGTCTGAAGAGGGCCCACAAAGAGAGACAAAGGGCCACGTTCAGTGGTTCCTGGCACATACTTCCAATGACATCTGAGTCCCTCTTCTGGAATGTGCCTGATACATAGTTAGAGCCTCAATATATATTTGTAGGAAAAACAAATAAATAAGTGGCAGTGTCTCCTGCACCCTGTTCTCCTTGCTCTACCCACCCACCCAGCCACTTGCCTCCCACTGATCCCTGGGACTCTAAGGAGCACAGGCCAAAACGATTGCAATTCACTCCTTCCAAGTCAGGCTCCATGGCCAAGAAACTTGCACCAAAGTTAAACCCACCAATGGGCCTGCTATCAGAAGAACGACTCCAGAGCTCTGCAGCTCACACAATAAAAATGTATTCCTTCTGATCCCTATCCAGTCTCCCAATAAGCCCAGAGTGCCACATCTTAATATTCCTCCTGCTAAGGTGCAGGAGCCTGGAGGTCCCTCAGATGTCTGCTTCCAGCCTGCTAGTCTTTGAACTTGAGACATTCTCAGCACCCAGTAGCTGACTTCATAATTCGGTGAGACTTGAAAGGCAGCCCAGGCAGCGGTCAGCCAGCTCTCCCATGCAGAAAATCCGCATGGCCTGGATGCCCTCCCTCAGGGCTCCTCTCCAGGGATGGCTGCTGGAATCAAAGATTTTGGGATCATAGCAAATTAATTTGCAGCCACAACAGAATCCTGTTAGCAGGCTGTCCTGGGGATAGGAGGCAGGGGATGGGAGAGAACTCAGCTATGTCTCTATCAGAAGCGGCATCCTCGGACATTTAATAATCAGCTCTGCTTGGCTTAGCACTATCAGAGCCTGGGATCAGGCTTCTATCACAAGGTCCCATGGCCTCAGTACAATACTAGAGATAGGCCAACTGTCCTGCCCTCTGGCAGAGAACAAATTTCTACTGTTCAAGCTTCCGTCAGTCCCTTCTGCCTCTGTGCCCTGCCATGACCCTGCTTTGGCTCCTGGAAAAAAGGAGGTGCTACAGGAGGGCCCCAATTTCCCTCCTCTCCACAACTCCCCACATCCTCACCTCCACCTCAGAGAGAAGAGGGGCCCTCCTTTCACCCAAGCCAAAGCCTACAGCTGAGTTCCCACCCCCTCACATCTCCTCAAGAATCTGCACCTAAAACCTCTCCCTTGACCTCCGGCAACAAACAGGCTCAAGGTGCATCCAGGCTAAAGGTGGCCTTCCCAGGATGGGCTTAGTTCTGGATTCAAGTTCAGGCTCCATCACCTACCAGCCGTGTAACCTTGAGCCAGTTGTTTCATCTCTGTATCTTGGTCTCTACATCTGTGAAGAGGAAATAACAGCCACTAACTCAGAGGAAGGATCACGGTGAAATGAGATGCTAATGCCTGGCAAGGCTTAGCATGCTGTCTGCCCTTTCATAATTCAAGGAAATGTAGTCATTAGTATAAATATGAACTCACTGTTCCATCAAGCTAGTGGCCTACCTCTCTTTCCTACACTGCCAGGCTTTGTTTTATTTTATTTTACTTTAAGTTCTGGGATACATGTACAGAACGTGCAGGTTTGTTACACAGGTATACATATGCCATGGTGGTTTGCTGTACCTATCAACCCGTCAACTAGGTTTTAAGCCCCACATCCATTAGGCATTCGTCCTTATACTCTCCCTCCCCTAGACCCCAACCCCCCGACAGGCCCCAGTGTGTGATGTTCCCCTCCCTGTGTCCAAGTGTTCTCATTGTTCAACTGCCACTTATGAGTGAGAACAAGCAGTGTTTGGTTTTCTGTTCCCGTCTTAGTTTACTGAGGATGACGGTTCCCAGCTTCATCCATGTTCCCGCAAAGGACATGAACTCATTCTTTTTTATGGCTGCATAGTATTCCATGGTATATATGTGCCATATTTTCTTCATCCAGTGTATCATTGATGGGCTACCAGGCTTCTTATGAGGCAATCACCCCTCCTTAGCCCATTCCAAACTGGACCCTGACCTCACGCCTCTCACCCAGTCACCAGTGAGCCCAATAACCTAATTCCATGGCTTCCCGTCACCTTCGAATTGAGACATTTGATGCTGATGCCTGCCTGTTTTTTAGCTCAAACTCCCCCCTCGGGCTTTCACAACTCACTCTCCTGGTTCTTCTCTTTATGACATCACCTCTCTACATCCTTTTCAGTCCTAGGTCAGTGACTACACACTAGAATCACCTAGAGAGCTTGAAACTACCAATGTGCAGCCCCACCCTCCAGCAAGTCTCAATGTGTTGGTCTTTGGGAGGCCCAAGCATTCTGGGTTTGAGAACTGCAGCCCTGAATGGAGAAGATGCCCTTGGCCTTTGTGTTTCTTAAGATTATGTTCTGCTGTACAGAAAGAAAAAAAAAGTAACAGTGGCTCACATAAGACAGATGTTCATGTGTCTTACAGGTATGGAATCTGGAGGTCCAGATTAGTTTCACTGCTCCACAGTCATCAGGAACCCAGGTTTCTACTGCCTCATGGCACAAAATGGCTGCTTGAGCCTCACAGCCTCATTCCAGCCTGCTGGAAGGAAAAGGGAGTGCAGAGTGGCAAAGGTAGGCAAGAACCACTCCCCCACCCTTCCCTCTAGTCACACCTTAACACATAGCCACACCCAGCTCTGTGGGCGGTTGAGAAGCAGAATCTTCATTCCAAATGGCTGTGTCAGCTAAAACTCAGGCATTCTGAACCCTGAGGTAGAAGAAGAGAGCAATCTCTGCCGTGCTCTTTTCTCTCCTTGCACCCTACCATGTGGGAATTCTAAGACCTCGACCACTGCACCCGAGTATTGCCCCCACACCACTTCACAGGCCCCTCAAACACACTGTGTCCCAAACTAAACTCATCTCACCAGGCCCCATGAGGCAGCAAGGATTTTGAGATTACCAATCTAGATGGAGTCCTGGCCTTAATGCTCAAGCAACCATGGATATCTGACGACTTGATGGGCTTCAGTTTCCTTATCCGTGAAACAAGATAAAAAATGTATTTTATTCTTGGGAAGATGAAATGATTGGCTTACATACAAACATCAAGTAGAGTGCCTTGTATACAGCAGGAGCTCAATACATGTTGGTTTCCTTTTCTCCCTTTTTTCTTTCTTAGTCTAGAGAAACCATTTCCCTTCTCCATACTGTGCCACCCCCTCTCCCAAACTGATTATATGTTGCCATCAGGCCTTGTGGACAAGACTCCCAGATGTGGCACTAACCATATATTTCTTATCAAGAATATATGTAAGATGTGGGGTAGAGAGTTAAGAGAAGAAGAGGGAGAAATTGCCTTTACCAAAAAGGAGCTAACCAACCCGAATGGTTTGAGATCTTTCCCCAACATGCCCTGCACTTCCCCTTTCAGGGGAAATCTCTTTTTTCTCCTTCGCTCTTGTGTGTGTGTGTTTTTAAATTACGACTTGTAGCCGTAGGTTGGAGGACAGATGCAGTGTTGGTCAAGATCAAAAGTATCATCAACTGTACAAGTCTTCAGTTTGGGACTGACCCAATTCCCCAATCAAAGACTGATGTGGTCTTGGCCACACAACAGCCCAGACCCCAGTCACAGGAAGATGGAACCTTCCTACAGCTTCGCTATCCAAAGTGCAGGACCCAGCAGCATCTGTATCACCTGGAAGCTTGTTACACATTCAGAATCCCAGACCCCACCTGAGACGCAGTACATTGAAGTCTGAAAACAATGTCTTTAAAAATCAGCTTATGTGTAGATAGAACCATGCCCCCTTTGCACCTCCAGATTTTCTCTCCTCTTCCTCCAGGAGAGAAATAATTTGACACAAATGGAGGGTTTTTTCCTTGCATCTCTCCTTTCCTTTCTCTTGCCTTCCCCAGGAACTGAGCGTTTATTATACAAGGTGACCCCTGGTGTCCTCAGAAGCACTCCAAGGACCTCTCCTCTCGTTACTCCAGCCATGACTTACTCCACCACTGGGCCAGTTTCCCGCAATGGTCCTGCCTGGCAATGGGCACGGTTAGTGTAGAATCTTTTAATGCTATATCCTTACTTGAATGATATGTTGCAAGTGTAATGAGCAGATTGGAAAGAAAATGTGTAAAACACCTAGAAGAGGACCTAAAACATAGAAGACAGCCAATAAGTGGCAGCTGTTATTACCAGCTGTGTGACTTGACCATCACTACACATACCAGAGCCTCAGCTTCATCACCAGCTCCAGACACCTACCGTGACACAGAGCTGGTCAATCCAATTCTCAGTTCAGTGGAAGGAGAAATCATCAAACAGGACTGGCCAATGAAAAGAGGAGACTATAGGCAGGGAGATGAGCCCAGATATAAGGACAGGTATATCCAGAATACAGTTGAGCAGTTAGGAAGAGACAAGGTTGGCAGCATCAGGAGACATGCAAGAGAGAAATGGATGAAGCAGACAGAGCAATGCTGGTGCCAATGGTGGCTTGAAGGTCAAACCAAGAAGTTTGGATTTTGTGCTGAAAGAGAAAGGGAGGGAATCGATGGAGGTTTTCAATGTGAAGTTGAAAGATGGCACAAAGGGCAGAAAGAGGACTACACTAGGGCACTGGAGTGGGGTATAATGAACATGACCCATTGGATGAGAGAAGGAGGAAGATGGAGAATCAATTTGACCGTGACTTTGGTGCCATCAGTGACAGACAAGGCAGCCCAGAGATGGAACTGTTTGCAAGTAGAAAGTGAAGATTGTTATATTAGCACTCCATTCCCTCATCCTATCAATGTTTTGGGTATCTGTGTTAAACACTGCATGGGGCTCTGGGTACATTATGGTGTGCCAAACAGACATAGTTCTTGCCCTTATGGGAGGTGCACCTTGGTGGGAGGAAGATATCAAGGTACATCCAGGAGACAATTCAGAGAATAGTCAGGGCTGAATACAGCTTGGGGGCCTTCTCCCAACTGCCCCAGACATATGTCAGAAAGTGTTAAGAGCTGGAAAAATAATTGGAAGCTTTCTTCAAGGCCCAGACTTCAACACTGCATTTCCCACAACACCCAGCCAAGACCAAGGTCCCTCTGCAGGGCCCTGCTCCAAGGTGAGCATGGGAGGGGCAGCTCCCTTGGAGATGGATACCTGGCCCAATGTTCAAGGGTTCTGGTTTCTTGATTACCTGCCGGAGGGGAGTCATCTGATTAAGGATTGTGATTGCAGCCATCTGATTAGGGATTCACGTGCTCACTGGAGCTGAACAGACACACAGGCCAAAGAATCTGGGCCAGGTGGAATAGTTCTTAGCTATCTGGTGATGGGAGTAAGGTGTTTCTTCAGCACTGCCCCACGGATTCCCAGGCCTTCACCCCCACACATCCCTCCTTCCACTACACTTTCTGTTTCCCTGAATGCCTCTGGAACTTCCACTGTGCCAACTGACTCAAACTTTCTTCACCCTCCTAAACTCAGACTCCTCTACACTCCCTTTAGCCTGTGCCTTCTAGCTGTCCAGACTCACTGCACACATGCACACACTCCTGGCTCCTGTAAGTCCAATTAAGCCAAAAAATCCACAGTTAATTTAATACTGAGCACTCAGCAGAAGGATACATCATTGGTGGTAGATTGCGTGAGTGATACTGTGGAATTATATCTTTGTGTGCTTCAATCGTGTGGGTACACTTTATAATTCACTGTGGCTTTTCTGTGGTCAGTGGGTATTAGATATAAAATTCAGAGAATAATATAACTAGTATAAATGATGCACAAGCTCGAGGCTGTAGCTCTCTTTTTCTGAGGTAGGCTTGTTAGAACTGCAATCTCCTGGTACTCATTCCTCGGGCAGGAAGCAATCCCCAGGTAACAGCACCCCAGTGTAGAAAGATGATCTTCTCCATTACCATCTGCTCTGTGA
Source organism: Cebus imitator (assembly GCF_001604975.1). NCBI lineage: Eukaryota > Metazoa > Chordata > Mammalia > Primates > Cebidae > Cebus > Cebus imitator. Next base: position 429,814 of record NW_016107972.1, on the reverse strand, counting down.
GGCGGTTTCCAGGAATACACTGTGTGGGGTGGCGGGGGGACTCCCTTCCCTTCAAACCCTACTCTCTGGTGATTTTGTCAGCCTGGACCAAAAGCCTTAAAAATATGCATTTTCTTTGACTCTATAATTCTACTTTCAGAAACAAGTTATAAGGAAAACGTATGTGCAAAGATGTTTGTGAAGCACCATTTAAAATAGCTACGCATAAAAATGGAAAGAACCAAGATGTAATATACACACAGTGCGATTCTATGCAGGTTATTTACCCAATGTCTCTCAGCTCACATCTATCCCTTTGTATTCTGCTCTTGCTGAGGCCCGGACTCTGAACACAACGCCGCTTCCGTGACCCCAGGACCAGCTGGCTTCCTGTTAGGTTCCCGCAATGAAAGGCACTCGAGGAACATTGGAAGGCAAGATGAGGAAAGAAGGGACTTGGTTCCTGTTTCTTCCTTTCCTGCCAGCATCACCCCAGCAGCAGCAGTTGGCTCCAGCTCCTACTTTCTTTCTGTACTCCCAAACCCAGCCTCACCACAATCCTTCCTTATGCCAATAGCAGCCACATGCCATTCCTAGGTCTGAGCACCAGCTCTGCAGGACCGTAGGATCCGTGCTCTGAGCTCCTAGGTCCTAGTTCCCAAACTTCTTTTATTCCTCTAGCCCTAGTGTTGGTATCCGCTTCCCACAGTTATTATCTCTGAGTTACCTCTGTGTTCCCTTTTTGCTCTATCAACTCGCCAACACCTGTGTAGCCAATTTCCTGTATTAAATTCACTGTTTGAAATACCTTGTGTGGTGTCTCGTTTTCCGAATTCTGGCTAATATAGATGTCATTGCACACCAGTGGGGTCGAAAAAAGTTTATAAATGTAACAATATCAAAGGTTGGTTGAGACTCAAAGAAACTGGAAATTTTATATATTTCTGATGGGATTGTAAACTTACAACCATTTTAGAAAGCAATTTGGCAGGCAATAACTAGTAAAGTCAAATTACATATCCTGCAATTTTGGTCCTGTGTATGAACTCTGAAGAAACTCTTATCGATTACACAAAAAAAGAGCATCATTCCTTATTTTTCCTGACAGAAGGAAATGGATAAGTCAATTGTGGTGCACTCATATAAGGGAATACTACTACATGGTGGTTACATGCAGCAACATGGATAAAACTTAGAAGCATAATTTTGAGTAAAGAAAGTATCCTGCAAAAAGATATGCATAGTAAGGTATCATTTATATGTACGTTTTTAAACCTACAAAGCATTACTCTATATCGTTGATGAGTATACCTGAATACAGTAAAAGCACACACCATGCATGGCAAGTTGAATTATCTAGAAGCACTAGCTCAAGATGACGGTGACTCAGGGAGCAGGAAAGGAAATGGAATCAGATAAGGAGGAATCAAAAAAGGACTTTTCTTTTTTCTTCTTTGTTTTTTTTTTGTTGTTTGTTTGTTTGTTTGTTTGTTTTCGGAGACAGGATTTCTCGCTCTGTCACCCAGGCTGGAGTGCAGTGGCATAATCCTGGCTCACTGTAACCTCCGCTTCCCAGGCTCAAGTGATTCTCGTGCCTCAGCCTCCCAAGTAGCTGGAACCACAAGCACATGCCAACATGCTTGGCTAATTCTTGTATTTTTAGTAGAGCCGGGGTTTCACCACGTTGGCCAGGCTGGTCTCAAACTCCTGACCTCAAGGGATCTGCCCACTGAGAGAGTAAAATAAAAATCACAGAATAGAAGATGATTGCAATATTTGTAATCAACATTAGACATGCAACCAGAATGCATAAAGAAGCCCTACAAACCAGTTGTAAAAATGCAGATATAATGCAAGGGAAAAATCAGCCAAAGACTTAGGCACTCCAAAAAAGAAAATGCCCAAACATCTAATAAACACATGACCCATGCAGGGTGTTTGTGGATAACTGGGAATATTTTTTTTCTTAATCTGAGAGGTGATTAGATGGATATATTCACTCTTAGGGTTTACAATTTTCAATTCATGGAGCTGTACACCTAAGATGTGTGTATTTTTCTGTATATACATTATACCACAGTTATACTATAATAAAAAGATTATCATTTTTAATTTGGATACGAAAAAGCAAATAACATTTTGGCCCTTTTACCAATCAATAGACAATTTAGAAAAATAGCAATGCATTACACAACTTGCAAAAAGAAAAAACAGAAAGATAAACCAAAAACAAATGAAAACAATTCCCTTTGGGAGGAAGGGCAAGAACAGGGGAAAGGGACTAGGAAAAAAAAATTAGACTTCTCTGCATGTATGTTTTTAAATAATCTTGATTCACAGTCATGTAAACAATCAATACAATTTTAAATTAAGTCAATCTTTTAGAAATACTAATTTTAAATTAATTGAGGCAGTATATAGATGGAGCAGAAATTGCGACGATGTTAACCTGAGTGACTAGAGTCATGCCATGTGAACATAAGGTTTCCATATGATGGGGCATTAATGAGACAGGCCACTGCCCAAGTCACAACCAGGCCAGGCATTGCTAATCTATCAGAGCTCTTTCCCACTGAGCCCGGATTCCACTTCAGAATCCAGCTTAGCACAGCACTCCAGGCAGCAGTGGCACAGAAGTTAAAACATGCTTGCCATTCCTACTCTATATGATAGCAGGACTCCAAGAAACAGGATAAAGCAGTCACAAACTTACCCGGGTCTCCTAAGCTCTCATTCTACTAATGGGAAAACTGAGGCCAAGAGAGGAGGAGTGGCTTACTCAAGGATACAGCAGGAGTTTAATTTTCCCTCTGCTATGCCACCACCTAGGCCTTAGCATTCCAGCCCACAGAGTGGAGTCCCTTGCTTTTCCATCAACCACACACGCTGGGGCAGGGGAAGTACAGAAGCAGTCAGCTGCTACCAGCTCTTCCAAAACTCCCGGGGAGGAACACCACAGTTTGCCTTTGCATTGAGCCTGTTCCTGAATCCAGGGTTCTTCCTTTGCCTTAACAACCAGGCCACCATCCTGCCTCAACCACCATCATGGAGATGTCTTGCTGAATGGCAGTGGTGATCCTGCCACTTTCCCACTCGGAAGTTTGCCTTGCCTCCCTATTTCCTAACTCCTTAGCTGGATATTCTAAATATTTGTGATGAGATTCTAAACTGCCTCTTTCTCTGAATATCAGCTAGTGCCTCCTTGAACTCCAGCTCAGTCCGACCTCCAGATTTTTGTCCAAGCTGTTCCAACCACGTTATACTTTCACTGAGTCCCAGAAAGTGAAACAAGGACATCTGAAAGTCATTCTTCCATACTCTGGGATGAAGCCAACCCATTGGGTATGGTCAAGAGGCTTCATTTGGGAGGAAAGGGGCCCTTGGAGCTGGAGCCAGGTCAAACAGCAGAAACTTTCTCTTGAGGATTCTCGACCTTCTTTAGATATAGGACTCTTTGAGAATCTGATTAAAGCTACGGACCCCATTCCTAGTTAAACACACCCAAACACAACGTTTTCTATTTAATGTCAAAGTGCAGGACAGAATCCCTTAGGAATCCTTGCTCCACGATGCTACATTGTCAAACCCTATTTCCTTGTATTGATTATGTGTCAGGACTATGCTAAGGACAACACACATCATCTCACCTAACCCCCTCAATACCACCATGAAGTGGGAATTATGACTGCCTGCACTTTACAGATGAAGAACAAAGACATAGAGAGATGGTAGCCACCGAACCAGAATTCAGATCCAAGTCTTTCTGACTCCTCAGCTTTTGCTCTTAAATGATTCCCCAGAGTTTTCCATTGGATACCCACTGTGTCAGAATTTCCTGGTGTGCTCATTTTAAAAATGCAGATTTCTCAGCCCCACAGTAAGTCCTGTGAGTCAGAACCTCTGGAGGTGGAGCCCAGGAATTTACATCATTAATGAGAGCTCCAGTTGATTCTCAGGTTCCCTAAGGTTGAAAACTGCTTTATGCACGTCACTGGACTGTTTTTCCCAATGAGCAGCCACTAAATGTTCCAGATATTATGGTTGTGTAACAGATGACTCCCAAAATGTAGAATGACCACCATTTTATTTTACTCCCAAATTTGTAGTTCAGGAATTCGAGAAGGGCATCCCTTCCACCAGACTCCATTAGTCAAAGCAGTCACAAGCCAGCCCAGATTCAAGAGGAAGGGAATTAGACTCCCCCACTTGATGGGGTATGGCAAGGTCCCTTCCTTCATACACAAATATATGGCATGGACGCTATTGTTATGGCCATCTTTGAAAAGGGCAATCTGCCACTCGAGGCCTCTGTTCACATGCAAAATCTGGTAAAATCAACCAGCCTGCTTCGATCTGCAGCCTGGAGAGAACAATGCTTAACATTCATCAAAGTCACTTTTCAACAGGCTTCCTCATGCTTCATAGTTCGCCCTTTCTGCTTCAGGAAGAACCGCAGTGGTGCAACAGGCCCCTCAACGGCCACATCAGAAAGTGCCTTCAGTGGCAACACTTTCCTGGCAGCTCATGAGCTCATGGACCAATTTAAAAAAATAAAATGTGTTCCTCCAGCTTCCTTCTGCATCCAGGTGGCCTCACCTCAGGGCACAAGGAGGACATAATGGGAAATCCAGAATAAAAATGAAGAAGTCTCAATGAGAAGACATCATAGAAAGAGAACAGAAAGAGTGTAAGCTGGGACGACCTTTCCAAAGGGCAGCTTGGCCATATATATCAAGATGTAAAATATGCATACTTTTTAACCCACCATTCCCACTTCTAGAATTCAGCCCAGGAGGTAATAGCGCAAATGCAAAAGAAGATATATGCATAGCATACACACACAATATTGTTTACAATAGTGGAAAACTGAACACAGCCTTCACGCCCACAAGTCAGTGATAGATCAGGCAAACAAATTGTAGCTCATTAATACTAACTTTCAAAGAATGAAGTAGATCTATAGGGACTGATATGGAAAAATCTCCAAGACATATGGTTAAGTAGAAAAAAAAAGCGTGCGAGCAATACATATCAGAAATCACATCTACATAAAACTATGTGTGTTTTAGCCCCAAGAGAGAGGTCTGGAGGAAGGTCTCCCAGGTGGTAGCATTTGGTGTCGATTTTGTTTTCTTCTGCATTGTTAAAGTGTTCAGGAATAATAATGAAAGTGCATATATTATACTTACTCTGTGCTGCAGACTCCAGTAAATCCCTTAGACATGTTAACTCATCTTGTCCTAATAACAACACTACAAAGTGGATACCGTTATTATCTCCATCTTAGAGGCCTGGAATACTAAGACTCATAGAGGTCAAACGGCTTGCCTACGGTTACACAGCCAGTAAATGGCAAAAAAGGGAGTCAGACCCAGGCTCCAGATTCCATGTGCTTAGCCATTAAGCTGTCCTACTCCACAGTGATTAGACGCTACTTCTACTAAAATAATAAAGCCATTTTTCTTATTTAAAAAAAGACTGGGGCTGGACCTGGTGGCTCACACCTGTAATCTCAGGACTTTGGGAGGCTGAGGTGAGCAGATCACAGGTCAAGAGATTGAGACCATCCTTGCCAACATGGTGAAACCTCGTCTCTACTAAAAATACAAAAATTAGCTGGGCGTGGTGGTGTGTGCCTGTAATCCCAGCTACTCGGGAGGCTGAGGCAGGAGAATCGCTTGAACATGGGAGGCAGAGATTGCAGTGAGCCAAGATCATGCCACTGCACTCTAGCCTGGCAACAGAGCAAGACTCCTTCTCAAAAAAAAGAAAATAAATGGGTGCGGTGGCTCACACCTGTGATCCCAGCACTTTGGGAGGCCAAGACAGGTGGATCATTTGAGGCCAGGAGTTTGAGACCAGCCTGGCCAACATGGCAAAACCCCATCTCTACTAAAAATACAAAAATCAACCAGACGTGGTGACACAACCTGTAATTCCAGCTACCAGGGAGAATCGCTTGAACCCGGGAGGCGGAGGTTGCAGTGGTCCAAGATCACATCACTGCACTCCAGTCTGGGTGACAGGGTGAGACTCAGTTTCAAACAAAAAAAAAGCAGTCACCAACTTGGCCTTAAGGTGCCTTAAGTTTCCAGAAGACACATCCCCAGGTCTTTCTTGAGGACTTTCCTTACCAGCTGGGTGTATAGACAAAATTCCTACAAGGTAAGTTCAAGGGACATAACAAGATCTGGTCCAGGAAGCCCCATGATGGAAGAGATGTTTAGGAGACCCAGATTGTAGATGTATCCCTTGGTGGGGTGACGGGTCCATCTTGCAAGTCTACAGCTGACCAAAGGTAAAGAAAGAGACCCCTTAGAGCCTTCAGTCCCAAGCCCCAGGCACAGCCTATACCCAATTCAAATATCTGTTCCAGATGAGACCCAAATGGCTAGCAAGTGAGATCACTGGAGAGGTGGTATGAACGAATGCAGAGGTCTGAGAGCCAGCGCTCAATCTATGTGCATATCCTTGGACGCAGATGGCACATCTAAAGGAGGGATGAGGCAGCCCCATCAGGAGCTGGTGCCATGAAGGGCCAATGGAGTCTCTGGGAAAAACTCATCGAAGGGAAGGGAAAACTGAGGTCCAAACTCAGTCCAAAGATGAGGGTAGAGGAGGTTCTAGCACAGCTCCGATGTGTCACTCAGTGCTCCAGCACAACCCCAGCCACCTCAGCCCTGAGATCTGGCACAAGGTGGCCTCCAGCTCCTCACCTTTATGACTTGAAGTTTGAGGAACTGTTTCTCTCCTACCTCCATGGGTCTCTGCAAGCAGCTGAGCTGGCAGCAGCCACTCAGGCCCTCAGCACACACTGTGACAAGCAGAAGTTGCAGCCCCTTCTGTCTGAGGGACACAGCTGACACTCTAAGCTTTAATAGGAACAGGAAACATCACCACAGCAACTTGGAGTATAATGAAAAGAAAGTGGTGAACACTCATGGTTGACAAAGGTGCACAGGAGGGGTCCCAGAAGGTGCCCGGGACAGCTTGGAAAGGGATTCATGGTATCAGGGTTTGCCTTGAGCAGGTAGAGGTCAAGTTGCTTAGGGAGTATGTGTAGTGTGAGAAACAAAGGCCAAGTACAAATCCTCAAACAGACAACAAAGAAAGGGTATGCAAAAAGAGACGGGGTCTGCAACCCTTTGTGTCCTGGTCCTGCCCTAGTGAAGAGAGGGTTTAATTTCTTCACACCTCCTTGTTCCCATTACCACTCCAGCCTCTACCCCTCCTCTTTCTCCACACTCAGAGAGCCTCTCTCCCCAGCTTGCTTTCCATGTCCCCATCCACCCACACTGTTTTGGAAACCACTTCTGTGTCCTCCTTCCACTGAGGAGTCGAAGAATCAGGTGGGACTGCCAGGCTGGAGGCAGAAGGGATCCTACTCCGGAAACTTTCTTTTCAAATCAGAGCAAAGAACAAATGGCTCTGCAATCCACTGGGATCAGCCTTGGTTTGGGAATTTAAAATGCATTAAGATTGAGAGACCTATAAACGTGACATAACACGCTCTGCAAGCTGCTGCCTCTGTGACTTGCAGTCACAGGAGCTTCAAACGGCACAGGCAGGCACACTCATGGCCCACAGATGGGCACACACCCCCATATGCACCCATCCCTGGAAATCCTCCTTCCACGCCTGTGCACATATGTGCATGCACTCTCCCCATAGACAGACATGCACAGACCTGTGCATATGACTGCCCATATAGATGTGCATACACAGACCCTACACACACACTCATGCCTCATGTAGAAGGAAATATGCAACCCATGCAGCTCCACCCTCCTGCATGAATATACACACCTGCATCCACACACGTACACCAATTTGCACACGGTCACCCCACACACATGCACACACCTTCACCCTGCACACACACACATGCATACACACAAACCTCATTTATACACATCTCACAGCAATAAACCAGGCCTGGGCTCACCCTGAACCCTAGACATTCTCACCCCACGCACAGACACACACAGAGGTACACACACGTACACTGACCCCTCACACACCTGCATGGATGTGTGCAGACATTCCCATACAGTCATGCGAAATACAGACCTTCATGTGCAAACACACTCACCCCACCCCAAATGTATGCACTGACTTTACCCAAAGCAAAAATGTGTACAAACATCAGTGCATACTCACCCAAACTGTGCTCACATACTCAGCCCACAGAGACACAGCATAATCAAATAAACACTCAGATTCCCTCTGACTTCAACAACCATCTGGATGACCATCCAACTGCCTGGATTCTTGATTTTTTTTGCTCTTCACTTTCTCTTCTCTGAAAATGGTTCCACCATTTGCCCAGTGGCTCGGGCCAAAAACCTGAGCATCTTTTTCACCCTCCACAGCCAGGCTGTCTGCCATATCTGCCTTGAAAGTATGCCTTGAATTCAGTCAGTTCCCTCATCTCCAAAGCCATCACTCCACTCTGTGCCCCCATCTCCCCAACCCTGGGCCATTGCTATAGCCCCTCTCTGATGTCCTTGCTTTCACTGTTACCACCTATAATCTGTGGCAGTCAGGGAAAGAGACCTTTCTGGAGCATCAACTGCACTTTAAATAAGTGCAGCCTCCTTACCCAAGCCTACAAGCCTATGTGATCAGACCCTGCCCCCCTCATACCCTGACCTCATCTCCTGCATCCCCTCCCCTCACCCACAACACTCTCACCCACTGGTCTCCTCACACAGTCTCGGGCATACCCACCCCTTCCTACTCACGGCCTCTCTCCCACTGTTCCCTCTGCCCCTGACTCTTCCTGTGGCCCACACTCATCTTCTAGGTCTCTGCGGAAACATCGCCTCCTCAGAGAGGCCTCCTCTGATTACTCAATCTAAATAGGATACTCCCCACTACTCTCATCCACTGGATCTTGTTTCCTGCATAGCACTTATCGCCATCAGCACTTCGTTTATTGTCTGTCTTTTCCTCTAAATTTGCACTATCCAATAGCATAGCCACTGGCCTCGTGTGATTATTTAAATTTAAATCAACTAAAGTTGAATAAAAATTTAATTTAAAAAATTTAAAATTCAGTACCTGTCACACTAGCCATGTTTCAAACATTCAGTAACCACATGTGGCCAGTGGCTACTCCACTGAACACCGTGAGTTATTTCCATCAGCCCAGAAAGTTCTCTTGGCCAGTGCTGCCACAGACTGTAGCTAGAGAGGGCAGGGCGAGGCCTCTTCTACTCACTAATGTGTACTCTGTGCCCAGCACAGGACCTGCACATGGTAGGAGTTCAGGAAATCGTAAGTTAATGAACCTCCCCATGTGCACACAGTCAGTAATGGAGATACACCCTTCCCTGTATTGAAGGCCTCATTCAAATGCCACTTCTCTCTTGAAGGCTTCTTGTCTTCCTTCCTTTCCCTTTTCTTCCAGTCACGATGCTTTTACCTCCATAACAGACAAGTACAAGAGGCCACAAAAAGGTCTCTTGTTCTGACTGCCACAGATTGTAGGTGGCAAAAGTGAGCCACAGACCTCAGTTCACTGCAGGCACGTTTGCCCCACACTGGCTGTGAGATGGAGAGGGAGGAGGAAGTGTTTCAGGCCATCTCTCCCCTACCAACCATCTCTTGGGGCGGCAGGGGAGCTACATTAGAAGCACAAGCCCTGGACACAGCCAACTCCACATTCACACTCCAGCTCTGCCTCTTACTGGCTGTGACTTTGGGCAGATTGCTGAGCCTCTCTGAGCCTAATTTTCTCCTCTATAAAATGCACATCGCAATGCATACTTCATGGAACAGCTATGAGAGTCAAAGAAGTAACCTATGTCCGAGATGTTACGGGGTGTTCCCTTTGAGGGTGTTGCCTACCTAGCAGAAGCAGGACTTACTGACATTCTACACGCCACATACAGGATCTGGTGAGGAAACCTCAGTTCGTTCTCAAATGATTCCAAAGCTGTCTGGAATTTCATATAGGCTGTTGCTCCAGGTCACTGCCCCACGGCCTCATGATTAACTAGGCTCTGATTCTGACCCAGTGGCTTCAGCTCTGGAGCAAAACAATCCATTGTTGTATTTCTGTAATTCATTAAAATGACACTAAAATGCTAATATTTTCTTAAAAGCAAGCTATGATCACCACTGAACCCACACAGGGTCCTCAAATGCTGCTTCATCTCAGATGGGCCAGCATAAATGACTATGCTTCCTCCATCTTTTGAGTATCTCCAGGTATAATGAAGGCAGACAAGGTCCTGGCCAAAATAAATTATCAGAGAGGAAGGAGCAGGACCCATGAGGAAGGAGCTTGTGTTAGTTCAGTCCGTTTTCACACTGCTGATAAAGACATACCCAGCCTGGTGTGGTGGCTCACTCCTGTAATCCCAGCACTTTGGGAGGTTGAGGTGGGCAGATCATGAGGTCAGGAGACTGAGACTACCCCAGCTAACATGGTGAAACCCCATCTCTTCTAAAATAATACAAAAAATTAGCCAGATGTGGTAGCACATGCCTGTAATCCCAGCTACTAGGGAGGCTGAGGCAGGAGAATTGCTTGAACCTGGGAGGCAGAGGTTGCAGTGAGGCAAGATCACACCACTGTACTTCAGCCTGGGTGACAGGGCAAAATCCTGTCTCAAAAAAAAAAAAAAAAAAAAAAAAAAAAAAAAAAAAAAAAAAAAAAAAAAAAAAAAAAAAAAAAAAACCTACAACTAAAATTTAAAAATAAAAAAGACATACCCAAGACTGGGCAATTTACAGAAGAAAGAGGTTTAATGAACTTACAGTTCCACATGGCTGGGGAGGCCTAGCAATCATAGCAGAAGGTGAAAGGTACATCTCACATGGTGGCAAACAAGAGAAGAGAGCTTGTTCAGGGAAACTTCACTTATTAAAACCATCAGATCTCATGAGACTTTTCACTATCACGAGAACAGCATGGGAAAGACCTGCCCTCATGATTCAGTTACCTCCCACCAGGTCCCTCCCACAAAACGTGGGAATTCATAATGAGATTTCAGTGGGGACATAGCCGAATCATAACAGAGCTGGCTGAGGAGGAAGAAGAAAGATGAGACCAGAGAGAATTTAGCTATCAGGCAAAATCCAGCATCATGCAGTGGCGGACTCATGGAATCTGATGCCAAACTGCCTCGATCCAGCCCGGCTCTGCTCATCACTGTGAGACCTTGTACAAACTGCCTGGGTCCAGCCTGGCTCCACTCATCACTGTGAGACCTTAAACAAGTTGCTTATCCTCTCTGTGCCTTTGTCTGTGAAGCAGGGTTAATGATAATACCTACTTCAATGGGTTGTTTTGAAGAGTAAATTCATTAATATACATAAAGTGCTTAGAAAGGTGCCCAGCACATGTTAAGTTCTTTTGTTTACTTTTATTTTTTTGAGACAGAGTCTCACTCTCACTCTGTCACCCAGGCTGGAGTGCAGTGATGCAATCTCAGTCCGCTGCAACCTCCACCTCCCAGGTTCAAGCAATTCTCCTGCCTCAGCCTCCTGAGTAGCTGGGATTATAGGTGTGCACCACCATGCCCAGCTAATTTTTGTATTTTTAGTAGAGGTGGAGTTTCACCAAGTTGGCCAGGCTGGTCTTGAACTGCTGACCTCAAGTGATCTGCCCACCTCAGCCTCCCAAAGTGCTGGGATTACAGCCACATGTGAAGTTCTTAATGCGGGTTGGTTAAGTAAACTGGTGAAGAGAGTGGAGAAGGCTGAAGACTGGGTCTGGGAATCTCCCTATACCTTTTCCACTTTCTTCTCTCCTAAGTCCCCCAACCAAACCTTCTTCCCATTTTCTTCCAAGTCCTCCCCACCACCTGATCCTAGGTAGATTCCATCAGAGACACTCAAAGTGGCTCTAAAGGGAGCACAAGGGGCTGAAACAGGAAAAAGACATTCAGCTCTGCATCTTCACTATCACTTAAAGTGAGGGAAGTAACACCACACTAAGAGGCCTTGGAAGGGTCTCAGGAGGGCCGGGAGGTGCTCAGCATGCCTTCTGCATGAATACACCTTTGTTTAATTGGAAATCTTTGTGCAGCGTATAACTCTCTGAGTAGGCTTCAGACAGCTGTGATTCAGATTTTCCTAAAATACTGATAAAATACTGGTACAACAAAAGGTGCCTGCATTTCAGTGCTTAACAACACTACAGTGTACCAGAACACCAGAATATTAAACATGAAGGAGCCTTAGAATCCCCTTATCACTCCCAGAGTTGAGAGTGGAGAGCTGTTGAGAAGAGGAACCATGGTCTTTCCATTGAGGTGGACCCTCGATGTTGTAGAGCCTGGGGACAGGGGGGTGGGGCGGTGGGATGGCAGAGAAAGAAGAAGGTAGAGAAAAAGAGAATAAATCATCGGAAAGGACAGACGGGTGTCAGGTCTGCAGCAGACAGAATCCCACCTCCCCCCAAAGATGTTCCCATTTTAATTCCTGGAATTTGCGACTGTTGCCTTGTAAGGCAAAAGAGACTTTGCAGGTGTGATGGAGCTAAGGCTCTTCAGATGGGGAGATGATACTGGATTCTCTGAGTGGCCTGAGAGGGAGGCAGGAGGACCAGACTCAGAGGAGATGTGATGATCGAATCAGAGGTCAGAGTGATGCCAAACCACAATCCAAGGACTGTGGAAGCCTCTAGAAGACAGAAAAAGGCAAGAAAATAGATGATCTCCCAGAGCCTCCAAAACGAACACAAACTGTGGCCCATTTTAGACTTCTGACCTCTAGAACTGTAGGATAATAAAGATGTTATTATTTTAAATCACAATGTTTGTGGCGATTGGTTACAACAGTAGGAATCTAATACAAGATCCATAACAGACACGAGGGCAATTAACTCGACAAATATTTCTTGAAGGTTGGCTCTGAGCCAGGCACTGCTCTGGGCATGGAGAAAAGAGCAGTGAAAAAGGAGACAAATCCCTTTTTCCTCCAGCTTTCATTCTATTGGAAAGAGACAGGTAGTACATGAGTTAAATAGGATAATTTCAAATAGCTAAAAGTACATGAAAAAGCCAGGCACAGTGGCCTTATAATTCAGTAGCTATTTCCATTACTGCATTTGAGGGGCAATGGCACGCCCAGGTGGAGAGTTCCAACAGTCCCCTGGACTTTCAGCCCGGCTATCTCAGGAGTGGTTCAACTGCCATTTTACTGAACACCTACTATGTGCCAGATACTGTACTGGGCTCTCTCACATTGGCTAGCTTCTCTCAGCTTCCTAATGGTGGAGCTCTTAAGAATGTGGGGCCTCGGATCCCAAGATGAATAATTTATACCAGGCACCTAACAGGCTGCATGATCCGGCCCATGATGTGTCACTGGCACAAGTAGGAAGGATCAGAGCTGTCTGTCACCCCAGCTGTTTCTATAATTTATATCATAGGAGGCACTTCCTATGTGCTGGGCACCACTCTAAACATTTCACATGCATTATCTCATTATATCCTCACAAGACCCTAGAGAAATGGGTTCTGTTGTCATTCCACACTATAGCCGGGAGCACTGAGGCCCAGCCAGGCAGGTCTGGAATTTGAACCCAGACAGGTAGACTCCAGGGACCACTACCCTGCACTGCCCCATTGTAGTCTTTATATCTGAGGAGGCCCAGCAGCCTTCCCTTGATGCAGGCCTCTTTGGAGAGAGGGGAACAGACAGAGGCCGCGCCTGGTTGCAGGCAGCGTGATGCCAGGGGAAGAGAGCCAGCTTGGGAGCCAGGGAGACACGAGGTGAAGGCCTGGCTCTACCTCTCTACCCATAACTGAGCTGCAGACCTTAGGAAAGAACTTCAGATTCACTGAGCCTCCACTTCCTTTTGAACAGAGATCCTCATTCATTCATTCAACAAATATTTACTGAGAGCCTTTCATATGCCACAAGCGAGACACACGCTGTCTTCACAAATGTGATATTCTAGCTAGGAAGACAGACGAGAAAACAAGTGACCGCATAAATAAAATAACTTCGAGCCATGCTGAGCACCATGCAGGAAAGTAGCCAGGGGCTGTCGAGGGAAAGGTGGAGGGAGGACCTATTGTGGATAATAAGAGTGGTCACCTGGTGGGGAGAGGGAGCCGGCCACACAGAGAAGAGCAAGCATTCTGGGCAGACAGAAGAGTGTGTACAAGAACTCCAAGAAGTTTGGGGATCAAGGGACTCCAGCGTGGCTGTGAGTAGTAAAGAGACCATATGCGATCCTAGTCCTTCTTCCTGGCTTGTCGTGAGCATGAGAGAGGGCTGCACACAAGGCCTGACATGTATTTAGACACTTAATAAATGTGAGATCTCTTCCTCTCTCCCCCAGGCTGGGCACCATGGGTCCAGAAAGAGGTTCCTTCCCTTAGGTGGGGGGGGGCCAACACTCCTCACCATCTTCAGCTATGAAACCCTAACAACTCCTCGGGGTCCCCAAGCTCCAAGCCTCTCTTGCCACCATCAAAGCACACACTTTCTCCCTTTGTCTATTTATTCCTAATTGGAAGAAAAAATGTTTGGCAAATCAACTGGCATCTCCTCAGCTCTGGTGTCCTAGCAACCCAGATCTCAAGGGGTGACACCAGAGAGGAGGCGCCTGCCGCCTACACACTGCACGGAGCACCAGGGAAGGACAGGCACGACAGCTACGCCCCCAGCCTGGCGTCTCCTCTCTCCTTGGCCCCTCAGTGCTGCACCCCGCATGCGCACGCGCGCACGTACACACACATACACACACACACACACACACACACACACACATGCTCCACAGCGGCCACCAGCACTTGACCTGCCTGAAACATAACCTCAGCCTTTCTGGAAAGCAGAAGGTGTCTCAGAAATAGATTTCTAATTTTCCAGCCACCTGCTCGGCTGAAAGATATTCTGGAGTTTATAATTACTTTTCGAGCACTTAACTAGAGTCTAGTTTCTAGGGCAACTTGATGCATCTCCCAATGTTCTCCTAATGTTTACAGGGAAATCTCACCCTCCTGCTCAGACAAGGTGGCAGGAGAGTGGCCCAGCCAGGTCCCAGGGAAGGCACTGCCTCCTGGGTTCGGGCTTTGTAAGGATGGCAATACTGCCCTGGCAAGGGTTCGAGGAAGGAGTCAGTGAGATCATGCTGGCAGAGCTCCTGGACAGGACACCGGAAGTCCAAGAAGTTCTCAGAGAATATTTAGCAGTGGTTCTAATGAAAACAGGTGGCATGGGCCGAGTGTGGTGGCTCACGCCTGTAATCCCAGCACTTTGGGAGGCCGAGGCAGGTGGATCACTTGAGATCAGGAGTTCGAGATCAGTCTGGCCAACATGGTGAAACCCCATCTCTACTAAAAATACGAAAATTAGCCAGCACGGGGCGGGCATCTGTAATCCCAGCTGCTCAGGAGGCTGAGGTTAGAGAATTACTTGAACCCAGGAGGTGGAGGTTGCAGTGAGCTGAAATTGTGTCACTGCACTCCAGCCTGGGTGACAGAGCAAGACTCAGTCTCAAAAAAATAAAAGAAGAAGAAGAAAAAGAAAACAGGCAGCATGGCCTTCACCTTCTGGGAGCATGCCATTTCAAGGACCAGGCCTCGGACGTAGAGACTCCCTCAGTTGCCCTCTAACAGGTAGCTCAAGCTTGGTGGCAAGACCAGGGTTCAAATCCCAGTCACACTATCTACTGGCTGTGTGATAATGGGTAAGTTACCCACCATCTCCATGCCTCAGTCTCCCCACCTGGGAAGTAGAGATGACAATGGTGCCTACCTCATAGGGCTGTTAAGCTTGAAAGAGTCAATTCATGGAAAGCAACTAGCACAGTACCCAGCTCATAACAAGAGTGCTGAGTAAACATTCTATTAGTTATTATCAAATAACAAGAGAACAGTTACCCCTGTTCTCTGATTATTTGATAACAGTAATGCAATAGTTATAATTACTGTATATTTATATTACTTCTCAAGCACTGTTGAAAATAAAGACATAAATATATATTTATTTACATATATTTCTTTGTGTGTATGTGTATATATACACACGGTAACTTCTATTTGTATTTTTATCTCAGTCTTTTAAATGCATACTTTATATATGTCTCATAATATATATGTTTTATAAGCAAACATACATATATTGACGGACCTTACTCAAGAAAATTTCAAGGACAGGGGAACACAATCCAGAAAAGGTAGGAAAGAGGGAGTAAACACAAGTTATTTCAAGTGGAAGAGGCCCTAGGGATCCTTCAGCCAATCCCTGCTCACATTTTACACATGGAGACACCGAGAGCCGGGAAGCAGGTGACACAACCCAGAGTCACACCAGCAACAATGAACCAAAGCCCTGAAAAGTCCACAGAAGGCTTGAGAAGCCGACGCCACAGAACTCCCGGGAGGCAAGCATCTGCTCCGTGGGTGGAGCAGTCAGAAGGGCTTCCTGGAGGAGGTAGCAGGACCTGACTTTTGAGCAGAAGAGCAAGAAGTCCCGCATGGGTCAAACCTAGGCCAGAAAAGAGAAGCCACAGCTTCTAAAGCGCCACCACCCAGGGCTCCCAGGGTCTTCATATGGAGTGAATCCTCCCATCAGGGCCAATTTTGAACAATTAAGGATTTACAATTCACTGGCAAATGTCCTGAAAACTGAGGGGTACAAGTTGTCCCCAGCACACCCTAGAGCTCCCCCCGGCTGCTCAGTGCTCACACACTGTGAATCTCCACCTGCCTCTCTGCCCTCCAGTCAGCCGGTCTGTGGCTGGGTCAGTCTACCACTCTCTTTCCCGAGGTCATTCTCTGAGCTGGGGTGAGGGGCCGGGAAGACGTCACTATCTCTGTCCCTTAGGTGTCTCCTGCCTGGGTCTATACTGGGGTCCTTGTCTCTCCCCAGCTCTGCTGATGTGTGTCTGGGTCTCTCGCCCCCTCGGTGCCTCCTCCG
Organism: Cebus imitator; assembly: GCF_001604975.1. Taxonomy (NCBI): domain Eukaryota; kingdom Metazoa; phylum Chordata; class Mammalia; order Primates; family Cebidae; genus Cebus; species Cebus imitator. The sequence continues at coordinate 412,948 of NW_016107972.1, read as the reverse complement.
ACTACAGCGTGTCTGTGGGTTGCTTGACTGTCCGCTGTTCCTCTGGGCCTGCTGCTCTTTAGCTCTGGGTATGTGTAGACGGAGCTGGTATGTGGCTGACTTCTCTGCGGGCCTCTACATCAGTGGTTCTCAAAGTGCAGTCCAGGGGGCCACAAGTGTCACCTGGGAATTTGTCAGAAGTGCACATCCCCAACCCCACCCTAGACCTATCAAATCAGATGCCCTGGGGTTAGGGGCCTGGCAATCTGTATTTCAACAACACCCTCCCCAACCCCACCACCCCAACTTCTAGGGCTTGTGCAGTTCAAGTTCAAGTTTAAGCACCAAGTCAATGTCTTTCTAGACCTGCCTTGTGGGGAGGGAGGCATGTTCCTTGCTCTCAGCCTGGCCTGTCCACCCCTGTGTCATTCTCCCCATAGGTCCACGTCTGTCACCCCCGAGGCCACTGGACAGAAAGCAGCTGCATCCCAGTGTGCACACTTGGCTCTCGCCCTGCCCCTGATGGCTGGAACACAGACAAAGAGCAAACAAGCCAAGCAGAGGAGAAAAGCCCAGTGAGAGGCACAAAAGCAGCTTGTAGACTGACTGTGGAGCCTGGGCCAGGCTGCTGTGGATTAATTGGGAAACATGAACCACTTCCTCTGCTGGAGACGATCATGAGGCTGTAGTTCTGATCAACTATGCAGGGATTCTCCCCACAGGCGGCACGCAGAACCACCCCGGGCTCTTTTAAAGCATCCTGGATGCTGGGGATGCACTCCCAGAGATTCTGCTTCAGATGGCTTGAGCTGAAGCCCAGACATCAGCATTTTTTAAAACACTACCCAGGTGATTTGAACACGCAGAGAAAAAACTCCTAATGGGACTATCACAACCCCCTTCAAGAGGGCGATCAGGATTCACCTTGTGCCAGTGGAGCAAATGAGGCTCAGGGAGGAAAAGGACTTGACGAAAGACCCATCACGAAAACGGCAGAACTGGGATTTGAACCCAGATCAACCAGGCTCCAGGCCCGCATCTTTCAAGCCACCTGGAGCTATGTATTTTGCATATAATAGTGTCATTCTCCTTGGCTCTCTCGCTGCTGGTCTCCCTGGATGACACCCCCACATACACCTACTTCCTCGCCTCCCCCGTACTCCCCAGCCCTGATGCCTCCAGCCAGGGACACTCAGCCCCTTGGAAGTAGCTGACCTGTTACAGCACCCTGTCCTGGGAGTAAACGCTCTCACTCTTCCAAAAGGATTCTTGTTATTTTGTTACCAGGATACCCTGATACCCCCTAGAGAGCCTCCCTGCAACCCCACTCCTCCATAAAAACATTCTTCCCCTTCAGGGTCCTGCTTCCAGAGTCTGGCCAGACGTCTTCTCCTTATATAAAGCGGGCGTTTGCTTTCTCTCCAAGTGCAGTCAGCGCCCAGCTCTGCAGCCAGATGCCAACAACAGTGCAATTGCCTAACAGCAGTTTCTCAGCCTCTCCCATGGAGGTGCCCTAACCCACAGGAGTGACCTCATCCCTGCAGGAGCCTGCACTGCAGGCCAGTCTGGCCCCTCTTAAGCTCAAAATGTCTTTGAAGCCTCATGTTTTCTCTTTAAAAGTCAAGTGAACTTTTCATTGTATTCCATAATGTGTCAGAGTTTGTTTCAATGTAAAAATAATGACTATTGATTGAATTTTGACAAGGAACATGTATTACTTTTGTAATGTAAAATATTTGATTAATAAGTAAATAGAATGCTTCTAATTCCTTATCATCAAGTAAAATTGATGATCCAGAGATCCCAGGTTTACTCTGTGGCTTTATGAATTCCCAACACATAGGCCATCCTCAGGGCCATCCATAATGTATTCATTCTTTCTTGCTTTCACCTATTCAACAAATATTTTTAGAGGGCCCGTAGTATCCCAGGCCTGGGGCTAGAGCCTGGGACTATAATGGTGAGGAAAACAGACATGCTTCTTGTCTCCAGGGAGCTTCCAGTCTATTCAGGGGGGTCAAGATGTTACACACACACACTGTCAAAACTATAATAAGTTATAATAAATGCACTGCAGGAAAAGCAAAAGACGTTCTGAGTAAGAATAATGGATGCACTGAAATTGTTTCCAAGGAAGTGACATTTAAACAGAGACATAAAGATGACTAGGAGTTGGCCAGGTAGCAGGGAGCAGTGAGCAAATGCTGCAAGGGCCAGGAACAGGTGGTGGGAAGTGGGAGAGGGGCACAAGCCCAAACCTTCATGGAGGCTCAGGGATGAGTCCCTCACCATCTATAGCAAGAGTTTAGAGGAGCAGTCCCCCTTCCTGAGTCCTGAGTTTAGAGGAGCGGTCCCCCTTCCTGAGTCCTGAGTTTGGAGGAGCAGTCCCCCTTCCTGAGTCCTGAGTTCAGAGGAGCGGTCCCCCTTCCTGAGTCCTGAGTTTGGAGAAGCGGTCCCCCTTCCTGAGTCCTGAGTTTGGAGGAGCAGTCCCCCTTCCTGGGTCCTGAGTTTGGAGAAGCGGTCCCCCTTTCTGCGTCCTGAATTTAGTGGAGCGGTCCCCCTTCCTGATCCCTGGGAGGCAGCCAGGCCCTCTGCTAGACCCAGCCCAACTATAGTCTCTGGGCATAAGACCACCGGTGATCACACAGGCAGCTTCCAGCTCAGTACCTGCAGGGCACTGAGGACCTGGAGGGCCTGGAGCCAGGTCAGGTGAAGGCCAGCAGGCAGTAGACACGAAGGCTGCTGAGGCCTGTGGATTCAGCCGCAAGTGGGAAAGTGTAGGACTGCAGCCAACTCCAGATCAGGGCCCAGCCCAGGCTAATCCTCTAGGGCTTCCTCATCCGGTCCCTGATGTCTGCTGACAGCCCTTTTGGAGCACATGGCATGAGAGAACAGTCTTTAGGAATTAGAGGCCCACTGCCCTTCTGAGCCTCACTCTGTCAGAGACTCCTCCACAGTCAAGGCCAATGCCTCACTTTGTGCTCAGATGTGGGTCCCTGGCCCCTGCTCCTGACTCACTTTCTAGCAAGCCAGCTCCTGTAGGGTGGGGGCCTGCTGCCCTCCTTCCTGCTGTCACCCCACCAAGGGAATCCTGGCCTGGAACCCATGCCTATCTGGGCTGGGCCCTGTGTCCTGAACCCTCCGCCACCACTGCAATAATGTGCTCGTTCTGGGGTTCAGCACTGCCCCCCTGCACTCAGCCCAGCTCTCCCCGTGTCCCAGCATGGGCCTCTGGCACCCGCCATCCGCCTCCGTGCCTCACTGGTTCTTCTCAGACCCCTCTCCCACCTGGGCCATTGAAGCAGCTCCTTGTCTGAACTGTCTGCTTCCCTGTAGCCACAGGTACGTTTCTGAAAACACAAATCAGGCACTTCAGTGAACTTTCCGTGGCCCTTAGGATAAAGTCCACCTTCTTCACTGAAATCAACAAGTTCCAGGCCCCCACCCCACTCCAACCTCTCCGCTTTCACCTTCCGGGAAGATTTGTAGAGGGGGAAAGGATACTAGGAGAAGGCTCAGGGGAGAATTCAGAAGCAGAAGCACAGACTGAAACACCCTAAACTTGTGGCCTCCGCCCCACCCAGCAGCTTCTGCCCCTACAGGAGCAGGAGCTGGTCGCTGGCAGCAGAGAACGGCTGTGAGGGCGGAGGCTGCAGGAGCCGGGGCGCTGCCGCCAAGCCTGGGCCTCTGCTGCCCCCCAGCGGCTGAATGGAGCAGCACGGGCAGGTGAGCTGGTCTTGCAGCAACGCAGCCAAGTGTGTCTCCCCAGGACTCAGCAATCCCCTAACACCCCAGCAATTGAACAAAGTCCACAGTGAAGTGTGTGGTCAAAAGCAAGGCCCTCCGTCAGCGGTCAGCATCAGCATCCAGCCTAATGGGTTCTGAACACACTCCTGTTAGGCACCTGCCACAACGCGTTGTGATTTTTCTGTTCCTACATCTGTAGCAGCTAGATCCCACTAGGCCCGATAATCTGGGGTCCCTACTCACAAGGTAATCCCATGCCATCTGGTCATCCAGCCCCTCCAGGCCTCCTAGTCCCTTACTGCTCCCCCTCCTCTTCCCTACGAGACCTCCTTCCCAATCCCCTTGGAAACCATCCCAGAACAACAAACCCCAAAGCAGAGAGCTTCAGCCTGTCCACACACTCCCCTTCCTCCACCTGTTTAGAGTGACTGCGGGTTCCCCCACCACCACCAACATTCATTCAATCAGTCATTCCTTCATTCAGCAAATACTGAGAGCCTCATGGGTGCTGGGCTTTGTGCTAGACCCTAGAAGAACAGCAGATAACAGACAAGGTCCCCTCCCACGGAGGAGCTGACCTTCCAGCTGGAGCAGACAATCGGATCAATGAGCAAGGTAATCTCAGACGGCAATAAATTGAGTGATGTGTTAGAGCAAACTTAGGAGGTGGCAACAGGGGTCAAACTAGGTGACCTCGGGAAGGCCTGTCTGAAGCCAAGTATGATGGTTTTTTAATGTGTCTGTCCACTGCCTTCAAAAAGTGGAGCCTAATTTCACTTCCCATTTGTCCCTTACATGTAGGCTGTATTTAATGACTCATAATAAGAATGTGGCAGAAGTAATGATATTTGACCATGTACGACTTCCAAGATATGGCATAAAAGGATTCCTTCCTACTTTCTCCTCTCACTCTAGGGGAAGCAGCTGTCATATCACAAGGACACTCAAGTCTCCCCATGGAGAAGCCCACAGCAGGGAACTGAGGCCTCCTGCAAACAACCATGTGACTGCACCATCCTAGACATGGACCCTGCAGCCTCAGTCAAGCCTTCAGATGGCTGCAGCCACATGAGTCACCCTGAGCCAGAACTACTTGGCTAAGCCACTCAGGGCCAGTTTGTCCACTAAACACAGGACGCACAGTGCCTTGAGCCCACAATACTTTTAGAACCAGTGAAAATGTTTTTCACTTCTTTTAAAATTAGGAAAAATGGCCATGTGCAGTGGCTCAAACCTGTAATCCCAGCACTTTGGGAGGCCGAGGCAGGTGAATCACAAGGTCAGGAATTCGAGACCAGCCTGGCCAACATGGTGAAACCCCATCTCTGCTAAAAATACAAAAATCAGCCAGGCATGGTGGCACGTGCCTGTAATTCCAGCTACTTGGGAGGCTGAGGCAGGAGAATTGCTTGAACCCAGAAGGCAGAGGTTGCAGTGAGCCGAGATTGCTCCATTGCACTCCAGCCTGGGCGATGGGGTAAAACTCCGTCTCAAAAAAATAAAAATAAAATTAGGAGAAAGAAGGAACTTTTAGGTCAAAGAAAATGTTTTTAATATATAACATTAATATCTTTATACCAACACAGTCATGAAATGTAATTTTTTCAATATTCTTTTAAAAGGGACGAGGCCAACAAAGGCAAAAGTGCCAAGGTCCCGTGGGCGTCACTGTGGCCCTGAAGCTGCGCCAGGGTTCCTGACCCACAGAGCCTTGGAGATAATAAATACTCATGATCGTAAGCTATTCAATTTGGGGGTGATTTGTTATGGCCCTGTGAATATTTTAGGGCAGAGTGCAAGCACTGCAGACGGGGAAGAGCAAGTGCAAGGAAGTCACCTTGGCATCCTCCAAATGCACAGAAGAAGCTATTTCACCTCTGTAAGCCTTCATCTTCTCACCTGGAAGATGGGCAGATGATCGTCACACCTCATTGGGTGGCTGCTGGGATTCAATGAACCGTATCTGGCACAAAGTAAGCCCTCTGTCCCGGGCCGGTGTCTCCTCTCTCCAGCAGGTGTGGGGTCCCCTGGTGGCTGTGTTCTGGTGGCCAGTGGACTCCGGCAGCTTCCGGCACAGGCCTTTTCATTCTCACTTGAGAATGGTGAGGTAGCACTCGCCATGAGCCAGAGATGTTTCTAGGTGCTTTGTAGGTGTGCACGTGTGCAATGTCATATTGTTTGCTGGGATAATTCAGCCTCCTCCTGGCCTTGCTTCCTATCCCACATCTTGCCTGGGCCCCAAACCTGAGGCCTGAGCCATCCTAGCACCAGAGCCCTCAGGCTTCTTGTGCCTGTGATCTCCACCAACGTCCGCAGCAGCTGGAGGTGGGCGGCCGGGGTGGGGGGGTGCAGAGAGACTTCTAGGCAGGATTCTGAGGTGGGAGAAGTAGGTGTTCCACAGACCAGGATGGGAGGAGCTCAGGCTTTGCAGCTCTCCCCACAAGATCTGCCTTTCTTTCGCGTCACCCACCTGCTCATTTTCCCAGATGCAAAAGTCAGAGTCTTTTGTAATCCTAGAAGATTCCTGATTGTGAGGCAAAGTCCCTACTTTTCTCCTAAAAGCCTATCATTTGCACACACATCTACCTGTGTTCTGCTGAGGTAGGGAAGAGTCCTCCTTCGTCACTGTCAAGGCATAAGGGACAAAGTAAGGCCATAGCCCAGAAACTCAGAAATGGCAGTTGATGGGGGGAAGAGGAACATTACTTCTTCATCTGCACGTGTACACACATACACACACACACACACACACACACACACACACACACACCCCTTGAAGCCTGAACTCCCCTCTTCCTTAGGAAGTCTTTCACCCCGATTCACGGACAGGTTAGGAGTGTGAGGATGAGCAGTCCTGGGCTGGCTGGGTGTAGGAGGCATGTCCATCACTCCCTGCCCCACTTACTGCCCCTGCCAAGTAGACACACCGCTTTCTATGATGGCAGCAGTAATAATGGCAACAAGCAGTGGCAGCCGGGTGCTTCCTCTGGGCCAGGGCTCTGCATCCATTCACTCACACAGCATCATATATTCATTCATGTATTCGCCCGCAGGGCATCGCGTACTCGCGCATTCGCCCGCGCGGCATCATGTATTCAGTCTTCACAGGGGGAGGATAGGACTGTTACCTCCGAGGATAAGTCAAGAGCACAGAAAGGTGAAGTCACTTGCCCAGGGTCACACAGGGAGGAAATGAGTTCAAATCTAAGCAATCCACCGCAGAGCCAGGACTCGTGGCACTGAACCATACTGCCCTGTGTGTCTTGCCCGACCAGGTCATAGACACCTGGACCCAAGGGCGGCCAGTCCTCAGGAAGAGGAGCTGGGCCAATCAGTCACTCCTTCAGCTAGACTGGGAGCAGTGGACGCTGGGGCCAGGAGAAGAAGCTGAGCTTCACCATTGAGTAGAGCAGACAGAATAGTCTTGGGGACCACGTATAAGAGAGGACAGAGCAACCATGCAGAGAAGAGCCAAGCTGAGATGCCCGAGAAGCTGCTGGCTCCCAGGACTGGCCCAGTGGCTCCTGAACTTTCTGGCCCCCTGGCTCCTGCCCTGGAAGACATGGAAGTCCTACTGCACCAAGTGTGTCCCATTCACAGGGCAAGCTTCAAAAGGTCTCCCATCCTGGCTATCAGAAGAGCTTTGATCAGAACATACTGTGTGACCTTGGGCAAGTTACCTAACCTCTCTGTGCCTCCGACTGCTCCAGGAAATGGGATTTGATGAGAATTCAAATTGACGTTGCATATGACGTAGCTTAGGAGACTCACCAGCACATAACAAATGCAAAGTAAGTTGAAGATCTTTCTAGTGCTTCTCCCCACATCCTCACCCTCCTAATGGACTGAATCTTGAGTGCACACAGTGTAGACTCAGGCTGACGCCCTGGTGACATGGCCATTGCGGCCATAAGTGAGAGACACTAGCCCAACTGGTTTAACTCAAGTGCCACAGGGTCCTTGTATGCTGGACCTAAATGAGAACACTGCTGTGAGGGCCAGCACCAACATTGTGCACCCCAGTTCCCCTCTGGGGCCCTGACCTCTCCCCTCATCAGTCCCCTTCCCCACCCTCAATAAACAGCTGGAATCTGCTGTTTGTTGTGGGGGTTTTATAATAAACATTTTGGAAGACTAAAAACTACAAAGATAGTATAGATGGCTCCTGTGTACCTTCTACTGATAACATTTCTCATAACCATGGCACATTCATAAAACTAAGAGATTAGCATTGCCACAATAATGATACCAACAATATTGTTATAATAATAACCAAATTCCAGATGAATCCAGAAGCATGCTAGAGAGATACACTGCAAGGGGTGCTGGGTGGGGGGCAAGGGATGCAGAGGGACCCTTAGTTCCAACATGGGAGGGAGGGGCCCAGTGCAAGCTGACCTGGAAGGATCCATCACACCTGCTCCCTTTTCTCCCTCACATCTACAAAAGTCACTACTCTTCCCTGGGTCCCAGCGTCACTCAGACCAGAAGCAGCTCTGATGCAGGGTTTGTGTGATGCAGGCCTGTTTCCAGGGGCCTTCTCAGTGAGCAAGAAGGTTCACCCACGGAGTGGGTTAACAGCATGTTCTCTGCACACAGACAAACAGGCCAAATCCCAGCTTTCCTGCTGTGTGACTCTGAACAGGTGACTTAACCTCTCTGAGCTTCAATTTCCCTGCTTTTTCCCTCCATCTCTGCTTCAGACCCTGCATCTTGGGCTCTTTCTGTCAGACACAGTCTCTTCCCATGTCTAGTTTCTCTCTCCTTAGCCTCTCTCAGCGTTGGTCCCCCCCAACCCCAAACCCCTTGGAGTCCCATTAATTTTGAGAGGCTGTCTGTATGGATTGCCGCTTGGCCCAGTCCTGGGGCTCAGAGAGCTGTGTAATTATCCACTTGGAGCTGAGGGGGAACGATAACCAGTTCTCCCTCCCTTCTTCCCTGCCTGTCTCGCTATTCCATTTCACTCAAACATCCCCAGGGAAGCCGATTACAGAGGGGCCCGCTGGGTGAGGAGGGCAGGATCCTCATTACCTTGTGGAAGGTCAGAGAGGCTGAATGGGGGGGCATCCCTCCAACCTCCACCAAGCACTAAGGCCACAGTTGGCCTGGACACCCAGGTCTGGCCCTTTTTGTCTGTCCTGGGCATCACAGCTTTGTCTCTGCATCGTTACCTCCAGCCAGGAGCATCCTCCCATGCTCCACACTTACTCAGCCAGCTCTCCCCGGACATCTGCCTCCAACTCAATTCCTCCAAACTGGATGCACCATCTCCCACTGCATGGGGGATGCCTACTTCCCCAACCTCTCTCTCCTCCCCTTTCCTGCCCCCCAGCCCTGATCTCCTGAAGCAGCAGCCACTGAGGCTGTCAAGCAAGACACCTGAACAGCATTTCCGCCCCCTCCTTTTGCTTCATTCCCCTTGGCCAATCAGCCACCAGGTCCCCAAAATATCTCCAGCCACAATCCTCTATTCCTCGGACCACCAGACCCAGGCTCCAGGTGCTAACGTGACCTGGGAGTGGACCTCTTCACGTGGACACCCTGTGGTCCCTTCAAACTGGCAATGGCCTAGTCTGATAATATCATCTCCCCAGCCTCAAGTTTTCCCGCCTCTACCTGTGGTGCCCCCACCCTTCCTAATCACTGATACCAAACCTCTCTCCCTCCTCCCTCTCCTCCCACTGATAGCCAGGCAGTCTCCATACTATGGGAGACTAGACTCTGGGGTCAACAAGACCCCAGCTCCATCAATCCCTAACCGTGTGGTCTGGAGCAAATCACTGTAACTCTGACTCTCAGTTTTATCATCTATAAAATGGAACTAAGAGTGCCCCCTTCACAAGGCTATTGGGAAGGTCAGTTGACAGTGTCCAGGATGACCAACTTAATAACAGCAAGGGCCACACAAGCGGCATACATGAATGAAGGGGGCCTGCTGACTCCAGTATTTAGTGGGGACAGCTGCTTGTCAGCTCCAGCTCTTGATGCTGTGGGAAATCTAGACCCCATGTTATGAGATCTTCTGATTTTTCAAGAACTTCCCCCAAAATGCCTTTTTGTATGGAACCTCCAGATTTTTATATGTTGTTGTTAATAATTGAAACATTTCTTTAGCACCATGAAGGCCAAACAAAACATTTGCCTCCAGGTCACCAGTGTGCACTCTCTGATGTATGCGAGAAGTTGGGCCCAGTGAATGCCACATAACAGGGAGTCAATACACATTAATTCCCTTCTCTGCCCTTCTCATTGATTCTCTCGAAAGAAAAAAAAGTCTCCCCTAGCCATTCCTCCCATTCCACTCCCATCATCTTCATGCAGCTTTCACTGGCCAGTAGCCACCAGGGCCTGTGCATCCACACATCCAGGCAGGACTCCGAGCACCTCACCCAAGATGCCCTGCCCTCTCTGGCATCCTCTCTGACACGTTCCCTGGCTCACAGGCAGAACCAAGCTCTTTGCTTGGGTCTGATGCTTCATAGTTGACAGAGCCCTTGCTACGGTCTAAATTGACCCCCAAAATCCATATGTTGGAAACTTCATCCCCAGTGTGTTGGGAGGGCCTCTGGGGAGGTGTTTAGGTCATGGGCTTCACCCTCATGAATAGATTAATGTCTTTATAAAATGGCTTGAAGGAGGAAGTTTGTTTTTGCCCTTCTGCCTCTGCCACTTGAGAACACAACATTCCTCCTCTCTGAAGGACAGTGTTTGATGCCCCATCTTGGAAGCAGAGGCCACATCCTCAACAGTTGCCAACACCTTGATCTTGGAATTCCCAGCCTACAGAACTGTGAGAGAATAAATACCTGTTCTTTATAAATCACCGAGTCTGTGGTAGTCTGTTGTAGAAGCACGAAACAGGCTGAGACAGCCCTCTCCCTCTCATTTTCTCATTTCATCCATCCAACAGCCTACAAGCTACTTATTACCACCCCAAACACACAAGGAAGGGAAGCAGGGTCCAGAGAGTACAAGTCAGTCCACGAATGCTTGTTAAACACCTACTATGCACAGGCACTATTAAATGGCAAATCCAAGGTTACACGGAGTACGTCTGGCTGCAAATGACAGATACCTAAATTAAACAGGCTAAAACAAAAGGATAATGCAGTGGTGTGTGAGCATCCAGGAGAGAAAACATTATTGCTGGGCTCTAGAGACGGATCAAGCCAGGGACTCCATTGCCTTCTGAGCACTCGTTTGCCCATCTTTTCTTTCTGCTTCCCTTTCTGTCTCAGAATCATTGTCTCACTCAGCAAAGCAACATTTTCAAACAGCAGGCTACCAGCAAGTCCGGAGCCCCACTTCTCACTCTGTCTATCATCAGATGGACACTCTCCCTATCCCATGTTCAAAAGTCCCAGGGAAAGCCCCTTAGTAGATCAGCCTGGGTTAAGTTGTCACATTGGACCAATCAACTAAGACAGATGAGTGTGACTGATTAGCTCAATTGGGGGCCGGTCCCACCCCTGGGCCAATCAACACAATGAGAGAAGATGTGGCTGGTTAGAGTGAGGATAGGCGAATTTCCCAGGAAATGAGATTGCTTCTCTGTTCAAACAAGAGATGTCTTAGTTTGGGCTCTCCCAAAAGCCAAGCCTGAGACAGGATTTGCATGCAAGTTGTTTATTTGGGAGGCCATCCCAGGAAACATCAGCATGGGAATGGGCAGTGAGTCAGAGAAGGGAGGGAAGCTGATGAAGGCTGTTTAATTGAGCGAGTTACCTCCATGGGCAATGGAGCTTAATCCTGCTGGGGACTGCTGGGAAACAGTAGAGAATGGCTTCACAGTTATCTCAATCAAAGGCTGAGGAGGCTGGAGAATTTATACCGCAACTTTTCTCAGCCACTGGTCGAGGGCTCTTCCCAGTGGAGCATCAATTCACTAGCACTTCCAGCCTACCCCGTATGCAGGCAGAGGCCCAGAAGCCCACAGACCCCAGGCAGAGCGGCAGGTGCTGGCCATTGGACACTGGTCCTGCCTGCTGTAAATCATTGTGCTGTGCTAGGTCCTCCTAACCACAGAAATGGAGTATGCCAAGAGGATCTGGGGCAGATACTGATAGCTCCTGCTACAAGTACTGACCACTTGATGGAACGAGTTTTAAAATCCAGAGCTGTCTGGTTACCTTCAGTAAGTCATGTGTTCCACACACTGGACCGTGACTCAACAGAGATTCTGAGCATCCAGGCAGGAGCCCAATAGGGAGGTCCTTGGCCTTGGAACTCTCGGCCAGCAGAGGGAAATGTGGCAGCCAGTGGCCAAAGTTTCAAGAACTTCTCATGAACCCTCAATACTCTAAAAGGGAGGCCCCAAATGGAACTGAAACAACCTGCCCAGAGACAGCAAAACACTGTGTGATTGAGACCAAGAATTCCATTTTAGTGTGGGCCTGGCTGGAGGGATGAGGATACCTGGAAGCACTGGGCCCCAGTCTCAGGCGTGGTGAGCACTTCCATGACCTACCTCACAGAGAGCCTCAGAAATCCTAGGGAGAGACCAAGGGGCACATCCCAGGTTCAGCCCCCTCGGACTGAGCTTGGAAGCATGGGCAGAACTGGTGGGGTAGGTCCAGAGGCCCAGGAAGGGAGGCACATCATAGGGAATGAGCATGACCATTCGTCCCAGGGGAGAAACCAATGTCCACCCAACAGGTCAGAGAGCAACAGCCCACAGAGTGGAAGAAAAGGAATGTGTGGGGTGTGCCAAGTGTAAATCGCCAGGCTTTACATAGATCCTCCCAAGCACTCCTCACAGCAGCACTCTCACCCCTTCCACATTCTAACAAAAGGAAACTAAGGCTCAGAGAGAAAAAACTAGTTGACAAAGGCCACATAGCTAGGGAGTAGAAATGGGGTTTGAGCCCAGGTCTGTGTGGATTCTGCCCATCACACAACCCTTCCCTGTTTTCCAGGTTTGCCTCTTCTCTGTCACGCCCACTTCCACCCTTCCCACCTCCAGCTCCCTCCCGGACTTCCGGCATCCCCCAAGTCCCATCCCTCCGTAAAAGAACAGTCATGAAGCCTCCATTGAAACTGTCCAGGGATGGGAACTCACAATTCATTTCATTTTCCTGAGAAAGTAAAGCTCCCAGCACGGGCTGAAAATCTGACCCATGTAAAGGAGTGAGCTATGCAGCTGAAGCCAGCACAGGCCTCAGGATAGAAACAGGTAATCGTAGATGAAGCTCTTCTGCGGGCTGGGCCCCACTCCTTCCCCAGAACAGATGTAACTGGGTCTGTCCTGGTCCCCTCTAGCACAGAAGCAACTCAAGGACAGGAACTGGATTTGCAGTATTTCCGTGTCCTTCCAGTGATGGTGGAGCATGGACTGCTTATTCACCTCTACTCCCATTTTCCCTGAGCAGAGCTGAGACAGGCTCATGCAAAGACCATGGCCAAATAATGAGGGAAAGAAAACAGCAAGCAGCATAAACTCAGTCTCACTCCCAGATATTGGTCCTAGCTGAGAACAACAATAGCTAGCATTTATTGGGTGTTTATTATGTACCAGGCATACATGTTTTATATGTTTATTCATCTAATTCTCACAATAACTCCATGAGGTAGGAACTCCCATGCCCCCAAGTTCCAGATGAGAAAACTGAGGTCCAGAGAGGCTGAGAGATCTGCCTGGGCTTGCACAGTCAGTAAGCAGAAGACCTGGGGTTGGAATTCAGGTAGCTGAGCTCTTGACACTGTAATGCTTCAACATCCTCATACCTAAGGATTTGGGAACACCGTTGGCTCCTTTACGCTTGATAAACAGAATCATTTACTCATCGTCAAATATTCATTAAGCACCTACTATGTGCCAGGTGTTGTGACTGATGGTGGAAACAGATCAGCAAGCATGATTCTCATGGTTTGACCTTTGGGCCTGGTCCTCTTAAGGATTACAGTCAAAGGAGGAAATAAGACACTACATACACACACACACACACACACACACAACTCTAAAAATGCAATTGTGATAGAGTCACAAAGGAGAAGCACAGTGCCAAGAGAATGTATAATGGAGAACCAGACCTAGTTTCAGGCAGCAGGGAAAGTCTTTCTGAAAGTGTGAGATTTAAATTGAAGCCCAGAGCTCTCTCCTCTGCCAGCAGTTCTCTGCCTGCTTCCTAAAATGCCCGCACTCTCCAGAGCTCTGCTGGACTCTCTTCTCTCAGTGCACTCTCCACAGGCCTCCCCGCCTACTCCTGTGGCTTCGACCACCAGCTTGGGGCTGAGGACTCAAGCCATTGCTGCCACCTCATGGCCCTGGATAGCTCATGTGGCTCCAACTCAGCACACATAGCACTGAACTCACTAACTCCATGCGCATCTATGACGAACCTATGCACCACCTTTCCCACTCACTCCCCCTGCTGTGCTTGGAATGTGCCCCCGCAGTGTTCTCATGTATTGAAACTTAACCCCCAATGCAACAGTGTTGGGAGGTGGGACTTTAAGAGGTAATTGGTTAGTTAGATTAACATCATTTTCATGGGAGTGGGTTTGTTATCATGAGAGTGGGTTTATTATCAAAGTGAGTTCAACACCTCTCTCTCTCTCTCTCACTCATGTGATGACTTCTGCCATGTTAGGACACAGCAAGAAGGCCCTTGCAAGACACCAGCACCTTGATCTTGGACTTCCCAGCCTCGACAACTATAAGAAATAAATAACTGTTATTTATAAATTGCCATTCTCAACTCTTCTGCTATAGCAGCACAAAATGGACTAAGATACCCCAAACAACCTGTTTTTCTTTCTATAGCCCTTATTTCTATTAGTGGCCCAACCTAACAAATCGTCAAAGCCAGTGACCTGTGAACCATCCTAGGTCAGCCTCCTGCCTCACACCCTACATCCAGTCAGTCCCCCAAAACTGCCACCTGCATTTGCCAGCTATTTCCAGAATCCCACCCTCTTGCTTGCCTAAATCATTGCAATAACTTTCATACTGGTCTCACAAGTCCCTCCAGCCTCTTCTCTTAAATAGAGGGAGCTTTCTAAACATACAGTTGATCTTCATTATTTACAGCTTCTTTATTGTGCATTCTCCTGCTCATCACGATGTATTTCTAGTCCAAAATTTACATGTAAGACACTTTCATGGCCATCTATAGCATGCACAGAGTGGCAAAAATTGAGTCTTCCAATGCACATGTTCCCAGCTGTGACTGAATAAGGCAACATTCTGCCTTCCCCTTTCAGCTCTAATACTATTAAACTCATGTTCTATTGGAGGTCTATTGAGTGCCATATTTTTCTCATTTCTTGCTTTTTGCTGGGGTTTTGCTGTTTAAAATGGCACCGATTATAATGCTGAAGCGCCATCTAGTGTTCCTAAGCACACGAAGGCTATGATGAGCCTTATGGAAAAAAAATATGTGTTCGACAAGCTTCATTCAGTCATGAGTTATAATGATGTTGGCTATTAGTTCAATATTAGTGAGTCAGCAATATACATTAAATAAGGTGTCTTCAGAAACACACATAAAACAGACTTCTGTATTGATCAGTTGATAACCATGTTGTAAACAGAAGCTTGCAGGAACCTAACCTCATATGTCCTCTAGGAAGAATGCTTCAATATTCACTAACTTGGTGTTCATGGTGACTTATAGAATTACCTTGAACAATGAGAATCAAAGGCACCAATCTGACCATGTCTCTTTCTTTTTTAGAACTACCCCCTGCCTCGGCACCATATGAAAGGTAAAAATTGTAAAAAGAAAAGAACTCCCTCACACTTCCCTCTGCGCCCAAGATAAATTCAAACTCCTTAGCATGACACTCCAGGTCCTTCATGGCCTAGAAGGTCTTTGCCGACCTTCCAGGCACCTTGTCATGTGGTGCCCCCACCACTGCCCAGCCCACCCTCTACTGCTCTTCCATTGTCTTTCACAAAGGTCCTCTGCACTCTATGTGCCCACTGCCTCAAAGACTCCTCCTCAGCATCTCTTCTTGGTGAACTCCTACACATCCTTCAAGACCCAGCTTAAATGTTACCTTCTCTGGGTCTCCCTCTGGCAGAACTTAAAACTCCCTTCTCTATTATATGTCTTTAAATAGGACTTCTCACAATGTTGTAACTGATCTCTTTATAGGCTCCTCTCTCCTGTACTTGGCAACAGGTTTTTGGAAAGAGCATGAAGCAGTATAGATGTATGTGACTCTCTCTAGGGCATGTGCATTTCACACATCATTCATTCAATAAATATAAATTGAAGCCTAACTGGACAAGATATCAGGCACCATTCTAGGCACAAGGAGTAGAGCAGTGAATAAAATAAAGCCACTGCTGCATGTGTGTGCATTGCTGTGCCCATAAGTGTGGTCTGTGTATAAGAGTATGCACATGTGAAGCTATGTTGTGTTTGCTTGTGGACATGTGGTGTTTGTGGTTCCTGGATACTTTGTCTATTGAATCTTGACCCCATGTGACCTCCTGATACAGGGCACCTTGGAAGTTAATTAGGCCAACAGACTGTGTCTGTGCACTCATGAGAAACCAGGCGCCCCCACCCACCTTCTCCACCTCTCCTACGGTTCCTGTCTGGCTTGCATTTGGCCGTTTAAACCCAAAGACAACATGCATCCAAATGAGATTTTCTCTAGTGAGTACGTCTCTCCCTCCCTTCTCCTCTGCCTTCCCTGTATCTCAGAAAGAAAAGGCCTAGGAATAAGGAAAAGGGGCCGGGAGTAACATTTTTTGAGGACACGTGGCAGGCCTGTGCTGGGTGGTTTACATGCATTACAGGCAACTGTGGATAGGGCTTCCCTTGTGCCAGGCACTGTTCTAGGCACTTTACCCCTAAGGCTGGGTTACTTCATGCATCCACCCTATGAGGTAGGTGTTGTTCTTTTCCCGCTTTTACAGAGAAGGCAAGGCATCACACAGAAAGTGGCAGAGCTGGGATTCAGGCCACTGTCTGCACATGCAACCATTACACTGTGTGGCACCCACTGTCTTTTCACAACTCCCCACATCACAGATGTGGGATGTCTCTTCATACAGAGAACATAAGTGAACCACCCAGATCAAAAACTAGCAGGGATAAGATTCAAATCCAGACTGTGAGATTCCTGATGCAGGGGTATGGGCCCAGATGCAGGGGTGTGAACTCCAGATGCAGGGGTGTGGGGCCCAGATGTATGGGTGTGGACTCCACTACAGGGGTGTGCGGCTCCAGATGCAGGAATGCGGAGCCCAGAATCAGGGTTGTGAACTCTAGAAACAGGAGTGTGGAGCTCCAGATGCAGGAGTGTTGACTCCAAATGTAGGGGTGTGAGGCCCAGATGAGGGGTGTGAACTCCAATGCAAGGCATGAACTCTAGGTGCAGGGGTGTGGGGCTCCAGATGCAAGAGTGTGAGGCCTGATGCAGGGTGTGAACTCAAGATGCAGGGGTGTGAACTTCAGATGCAGGAGCGTGAGGCCTTGATACAGGGTTGTGAACGCCAGATACAGGAGTGTGAGCTCCAAATATAAGGGTGTGAAGTCAAGCTACAGCCGTGTAAACTCCAGATGCAGGCGTGTGGGGCTCTGGATGCAGGAGTGTAAACTCTGGGATCAAGGGTTTGAGACTCCAGATATAGGGGCCTGGAGCAAAGATGCAGGTGTGTGAGGTTCTAGATCCAAGGGTGTGAGGTTCCAGATGCAACTCCTACAACTTCTTGGAGGAATTAGCCAGATGGGGAGAAAGCTGGGAGAAGGGCGTCCAGGTAAATGGCACTTAAAGAAACAAAAGCACCTGGGCCTGAGACAGAGTCTGGAACGCATGGAGTTTCCAAAGGCAACTGGGGCCATGAGAATGGAAGGCCACCGAGGATCAATCAGAAAGAGGGGAGCCTGGAGAGCAGCCCATGCAAGCCAGAGGAGTCCCAAGAAATAGCAACGGAAATTTTCCAAAGAGGAATGAGAGCGCAGGACAGGCCTCCACTTCTCCAACACAAGCAGGAGTCAGAGTGGACCTGTGGCTCTCCTGAGAGGATACCAGGATTCGAGGCTCAGTGAACTCCTGTTTCCTGAGCCCTCATCAGAAGCAGTCTGGGGAAGCTGGGTCCCAGCCAATGGCAGGGCAGGCCCCAGCTCCTCCTCTTCCCGGGCTGGGCCGGCACACCCGGCAGGCTATCTCCCGGGAACCGGAGCCGGATTCAACGGGCTTCTCCGAAAACCTTCCCCAGTTCTGGATATGAAATTCCAGCTGCTTGCTGAGTGCTAATGCCGGCTGCCGGGAGGCAGGAGAGCCCTAAGGAGTACCCACTCAGGTAAGGGTATCTGTGTCCAATGTGTCCTGCCCCGTGGCAAGAGAACACTTCTCTGGTGGGGAGTGGGGATGGGGGGGCCGCCTGGACACATCTGCCACCCTGCGTCCTGATGGTGGAGGAATAAGGGGCTCTGGGTTCTTCTAGCTCTCCCCAGCCGGGCAAAGGTGGGAGCAAGGAACTGAGTGGGAGAGAAGCTAAGAGGGGGCCAGGCCGGAAGCTAGGCAGGCAGAGTAGCTCTGCCTGGGCCTGCAAAGCCCCGCCCCACCCCCGCCACCCCCAAGTAGGGATGGGCTGGGTGAAAGCCCCTGGGGGCTAAGGGCAAGGGCCTCCCTGGGTGTTCCCCGAGAAGCTGCCATGAGTCCCGCCTACCTTAGACAGGGCTGAGCATGCAAGCTGGTGATTCAGAGCAGAGCCCCCCTTCACTCCCCGTCTAAGTGGCAGGTGGTGTGGAAACAGGGTGAGGGGCAAAGGTACCCGTAGCCACCCAGGAGCCACGCACAAGGTGAAGGACAGAATCTGTCTGCACACAGACAGGCAGGCAGCTCATCGAGGCTTGAGGAAAGGGCCTGAGGCCTAAGGCTGGGCAGTTCCCAGCGGGTGGGCTCTAGATCCAGCATGCCTGGGTTCAAATCCTAGCTCTGCCACTTAGCTGTGTGACATTGTGCGAGTTAATTAACCCCTCTGTGGTCCTCTTTCTTCATCTGTAAATTGGGAATAAAAAATATCCTGCCCCTTCCTAAGGCTGCTGTGAAGGAATAATGTCTTGATTCATGCAAAGAACTTACAGCGGTGCCTGGCACAGCATGAATATTTCATGGATGTTGGCTGTCATCACAACGCTGCTTTGCAGGTGATCCTGCAGAGGCTGAGACAGCCTGGAGAGCTTCAGCCTGGGCCAGCACAGGAAGGGCAGCACGAGCCCTTTAGTGGCTACGCAGACAGGCTCCTTGGGGTCCCAGGGTGCACAGTGAGTTGAAACAACAGTGCGTGGATCTGGGTGGACACACCCCCATCCCCAGGAATCAGGCAGAGGGCTTGCAGGTGAGGCAGTGGGCACCCCTTATTCTGCCTAGCAGTCACAGTCCTTAAATGGAGGTGAATCTGATTCTGTGAGTTCATCAGGCCAAATTCACCAGCAGCACTAACAGGAGCAGTGTTTCTCACTTGATGTCTTGAAAGGCTATCCCATAAGATGATCAAAGTTATGTCAGGAGGAAAAGGGCTTCTGTGGGCAAAGGAGTTTGGGCAATGCCACATATTTCATACCTCTTTTGGTAAATGTATTAGTGAGTTTATTAGCACAGCTGAGCTATTTAACTTTACTAAACCTGACGTTCGCCAACTTTTCTTGATACAGAATCCTCTTCTCCCACTTCTACTGCCAACCTATGGGGCAGGGTTCCAGGGAACACTGGTTTGGGAAACACTGGAATACAGGCTCCTCTAGGAAGCCTACTATATGAAGAGAATGTATTGCTGCCTACTGTATCTTTCAGCTGGATTGCACTGGCCATGTTTCAAATGAGTGGCACTTGAGCAGGACTCTCCCTGGCTAATTACAGAGTGTTAGACCAGATTGGGGCTTGGGAGCAAGGTTCCAGCCTCCTTTCCAGTCCCATCCCTGAGCTAAGGAAAAAAACAAAAAAAAAGAGCAGGTTCCCCTGGGGAAGGAGCTGTCTGAGAAGAGATAGCAGTGCTCAGAAAGGAGAGGTGAAGCCATCTCAAGGCTCAGCCCCCTGAGAAGGAGGGCCAGGGTTGGAACAGAGGGAGCAGGCAGAATGTCCCAACTCCATACATCTTCACTCTGCAGAACCCTAAGACAAGAGCCTCAGGCCCTGGGAGGAATCAGTGGCTCCCTGGACCTGCCCTCATCCACTTTTATGGGTAAGAGTTGGGTTGTGGGCTTAATTACCTATGCTCAAATCCCAGCTCTGCACTAATAGTTGTGTAACCTTGTATAATGCCTCTAAACCTCAGCTTCCTCCCTCTATAAAATGGGGACAGTAGTAGAACCTAGCTCTAGTGGTGGCAAGCAGGAAGGGTGGTGACATAGTTCTACACAGTGCTCAGAACGAGTATTTTATAAATGTAGGAAATCACTGTTATCGTTTCCCTGCAGCAGCAGCCGACGCTTGGGTCCACCATGAACTGGGGGATCTTTGAGGGACTCCTGAGTGGGGTCAACAAGTACTCCACAGCC
This sequence comes from Cebus imitator, assembly GCF_001604975.1. Taxonomy (NCBI): domain Eukaryota; kingdom Metazoa; phylum Chordata; class Mammalia; order Primates; family Cebidae; genus Cebus; species Cebus imitator. The sequence goes on along the minus strand of NW_016107972.1, from coordinate 392,762 downwards.
TTCGGGCGCATCTGGCTGTCCCTGGTCTTCATCTTCCGCGTGCTGGTGTACCTGGTGACGGCCGAGCGCGTGTGGAGTGACGACCACAAGGACTTCGACTGCAACACACGCCAGCCTGGCTGCTCCAACGTCTGCTTCGACGCGTTCTTCCCCGTGTCCCATGTGCGCCTATGGGCCCTGCAGCTCATCCTGGTCACGTGCCCCTCGCTGCTTGTGGTCATGCACGTGGCCTACCGGGAGCTTCAGGAGAAGAGGCACCAAGAAGCCTATGGGGAGGATGGTGGGCGCCTCTACCTGAACCCCGGCAAGAAGCGGGGTGGGCTCTGGTGGACGTACGTCTGCAGCCTGGTGTTCAAGGCCAGTGTGGACATCGCCTTTCTCTATGTGTTCCACTCATTCTACCCTAAATATATGCTCCCTCCTGTGGTCAAGTGCCACGCAGATCCATGTCCCAATATAGTGGACTGCTTCATCTCCAAGCCCTCAGAGAAGAACATCTTCACCCTCTTCATGGTAGCCACAGCGGCCGTCTGCATCCTGCTCAACATTGTGGAGCTGATCTACCTGGTGAGCAAGAGGTGCCACGAGTGCCTGGCAGCAAGGAAAGCCCGAGCCATGTGCACAGGCCATCACCCACACGGCGCCACCTCTCCCTGCAAACAGGATGACCTCCTTTCGGGCGACCTCATCTTTCTGGCTTCAGACAGTCATCCTCCTCTCTTACCAGACCGCCCTCGAGACCATGTGAAGAAAACCATCCTGTGAGGGGCTGCCTGGACCGGGTTGGCAGGTTGGGCCTGGATGGGGAGGCTCTAGCATCTCTTACATGTTCAACCTGAGAGTGGGGACGCTAACCCGTGAGGTGGGGGCAGGCAAGAGACAGGATTCTGACAGTCTGGAATCCAACTCCTAGTCCTCCCCTCCAGCCACCTGCCCCAGCTGGACAGCCATGGACCAGCTCCCCTCCACTCTATAGCTCAGTTTCCTTTTCTGTAGAATGGAGATCGTGAGGGCTACTGCACAGGGCTGGAGGAAGGAGGAGGGGGCATTCATAGAAGAACACACATGTAGGCACCTTCGAGTGTGTGGCCCACTGTCAGGGCTTAATAAAAGTCAACTCGTTTGCTGATTCCAGGTGCTCTCTAGTTGTGCGGCCTTTGTGACCCCCATGCATTCATTGAGTCAGTCTCTCTGCCCCTGCAAAGGGCTGCACTTGATCCAGCCTGAGGAGGGGCCTCCTCTCCTCCAGAAAGGGGGCCCTCCAGTACTCCAGGGGACATGCTACTTGCTCATGCTCCCATCGAGCCTTTATCCCCCGTGGCAAGTTTAGGCCTGTGGGTTGTCTGCAGAGAGAATGGAGCTCGGTCCTTGGGGAGCTGCATGTTGCAGTGGGAAGTCATGGACTCAGAATGCCTGCGTCAAGTCCAAGTTCCACTGCGACTCTGGGAAAGTCACTTCCGCTTCTCTCCAAAATGGGTTAATAGGTATTATTAATAGGTATTATTAACCCATTTTGGAGAGAAGTGGAAGTGACTTTCCCATAGCCTGTGGGCTGTGCTGAGGACTGATGAGCTCCTGGCTGGGACAGGGTTAGCCAGCTGGAAAAGGACACATAAATGTTAATCATCGGTATTAGGAAGTGCCCGATAAATGCCTGTAGGAAACGAAGCAGAAGGCCCCTCCCTAGCTGCACATTAAACGTCATCATCCCAGCAGGGACACAGGTCCCAGGCCACCCACCAGCATCTGCACGGTCACACTCCAGCTTCCCTGGAGGCCTTCCTCAGGACCCCAGAGGCCCCAGCCCACAGAGGACCAACAGCAACGCTGTGCCTGGCCCCGTGCCAACTGGAGCATTTCATGCTGCCAACCTGCATTCCTTGCTCCACCAGGGCTGTGGGTGCCCTGTTCTGGAAAAGTCATAGCTGACCGCTCCCAGCCCCTACACAATCCAAGAGCTTCCCCGGCTCCAGTCCCCAGAAATATCCCCACGACCAGAGTGGGATCCATTCCTGCACTAAATTAAGGTTGCCCCCTTCCACAGATGTCAGCTGCTGAGGACCGCAGAATCAGGCTTCCCAGGAAAAGGCCAGGAGAGAGGCTTAAGGACAGGGAGGTGGGGCAAGGAGGCAACGGGAAGAGGATGGGGTCAATCCCACTGGTGCTGTCCTAGGCCCAGGCATGATATCAGGCTCCTGAGCCCCACAGAGCAGTCTCACCCACATACCTGCCTGCCTGGGAGCCAGGCCCAGCCATGCCCAGCCAGGCTAGAGAGGAGGCGTGGGCCAGGAGAGAAGAGCCACAGGTGTTTGCTCTGAATATGTGCCCGGGGAAGTCCGCCCTCCTGCCTGCCCACCCCAATCACTCTCGCTTGGCTCATTGGCCCAGAAAGCCCCACCCAGCAAGACAGTGAGTAACAAAAGCTGCCTCCGGGAAGTCCTGGGGCAGACGGACAAGCCCAAGGACAAGGGAGCAGCTACTGGACCCAACAAGGGTGAGGACCAAATAGGGCAGGAGGCTAGCCAGGAAGCCAGCAGCCAGCTGAGCTGAGGATATCCAGCGGACCTCAGGCTGTGGGCTGGGCTTTAGGGAGGGAGCCAGAGTGTGGGGGTCCCTAGAGGATGCCAGGGAAGTGCCAAGGAGGAGAAGGAATGTCCTGCCTGACCTAAGGGAGGACAGAAGTCCAGGGAAGAGGAGTGATCAGGAAGAAATGGGTTTCAGTTCAGTTTCACAAACATCTATTTTGTGTTCACTGGGCCAGGCTAGTGCTAGGTCCTAGGGAGACAGAGGTAAAGGGTCTGCCCTCTAGAAGCTGACAGTCTGTCAAAAAAATAAGACGGGTAAATAGATTATTTGGGAACAGGCAATGCCTCTTTCTCTGAAAATGTGCCAGGCACACAATGTCTAAAGAGGCTGAGAGCAGAGTCAGGGCTTGGGGTTGGGGAAGGAGAAGGGGAAGAGGAGGGGAGGGTTGCAGGTGGGACCTGATGGGGACTCCAGACAAGGGGGTATGGAGGTCGGAGTCAATAGGACAGGGACCTGGAAGGAAATAATGGAAACTTGGCTAGCAAAAAGCCACTAAGTGGACGGAGGAGGGGGTGCCCCTGAGAGAAAGTAAATGGGTGGTGCAGACCATGCCAGAATCGATCCTCAGTCCCTTCCCCAGTCCCTTCCTAAAGCTGGAATGGTTGGAATTCCAGAGGAACCCACTGTGGTCAGGACAGTCAGCCCTCAGGCCCTAGTACCAATACATGGGTCAGCAGGGAGGATGTCAGGTCCTCGTGATTCCAAAGCACCTCTGTTTAGTTTGGGCAGGAATGCCAGGGCTGAGAACCTTCCTGAAGCCAGAGCCAAGGAGTAAGGATGAAGATTGTTACGGGATCTACCAAGGGACTGATGTAAACGTGCCCAGTACAGGGCCAGGCTCCCGCTGGTGTTCAGTAAAAGTGGGATGGATCTGACAACTGATAAGGATACGCTCCTACCCCTCCTGCCCTGGCCCAGCCCTGGCAGCCGACGGCAGAGCAGATCGTCCAATTCAAACCTTCCTATGATCTCTCTAGAAGTCGTGGGCTGAAACTTGGGGGAAGAGAGGTTGGCTAGCAGGTCCATGCAGGATGCTTGTCTTCACATGTATCTATTACTTTGTAGAATAAAATAGACCCTAACTCTGGAAGCTGAAGACAAAAGTGCAAGACTAGCTCTGTGACTCCCATCTGTGGAGCCTTGGGCGGCTATCTCCGGGCCTTCACTTACTCTTTGTGAAACGGGGACAAGGGCAATCCCTACCTTACCAAGTCAATGGGAGTGAGGACATGAAGACACGGTGATTGTGAAACACTTTTGTCAATCACACCGGCATTCAGGGTGCCCATCTCCAGGTCCCCCCACACCTCAAGGCTCCCAAGGCCTGAGTGGGTGGGTGGCACCCAGGTGTAGACTGTCCACGTGCAGTACCCAGGACACAGCCAGCATGAACTGGGCATTTCTGCAGGGCCTCCTGAGTGGCGTGAACAAGTACTCCACGGCGCTAAGCCGCATCTGGCTGTCTGTGGTCTTCATCTTTCGCGTGCTGGTGTACGTGGTGGCAGCCGAGGAGGTGTGGGACGATGAGCAGAAGGACTTTGTCTGCAACACCAAGCAGCCTGGCTGCCCCAACGTCTGCTACGACGAGTTCTTCCCGGTGTCCCATGTGCGCCTCTGGGCCCTGCAGCTCATCCTGGTCACGTGCCCCTCACTGCTCGTGGTCATGCACGTGGCCTACCGCGAGGAACGTGAGCGCAGGTACCGTCTGAAACATGGGCCCAATGCCCCTTCCCTGTATGACAACCCGAGCAAGAAGCGGGGCGGGCTGTGGTGGACGTACTTGCTAAGCCTCATCTTCAAGGCCGCCGTGGACACCGGCTTCCTCTATATTTTCCACCGCCTCTACAAGGATTACGACATGCCCCGCGTGGTGGCCTGCTCCGTGGAGCCTTGCCCCCACACTGTGGACTGTTACATCTCCCGGCCCACAGAGAAGAAGGTCTTCACCTACTTCATGGTGACCACAGCTGCCATCTGCATCCTGCTCAACCTCAGTGAGGTCTTCTACTTGGTGGGCAAGAGGTGCATGGAGATCTTCGGCCCCAGGCACCGGCGGTCTCAGCGCCGGGAGCGCCTACCTGATACGTGCCCACCATATGTCCTCTCCCAGGGAGGGCACCCTGAGGATGGGAACTCTGTCCTCATGAAGGCCGGGTCAGCCCCAGTGGATGCAGGTGGGTATCCGTAACCTGCGAGATCACCAGATAGGATCACCAGGTGCCCCCCACCCCATACATGAGGCCACCCAGGAAAACAGGAAAGGGCAGTGGCATCCTTGCCATAGCAGGGTGGTGAGGAAGGTGGCTGTGGGGGCTCAGGAAGCTCACCCAGGGGTCAATGCGGGAGGTGGGGGTAGTTTGGTCCCTAGGTCCTAAGCCTCAGGGGAGGGAGGTTGATGGCTAGTGAAGATTTTGTATATGGCGATAGTGTATGTCAAACCTCTTAATAAATATGATTTTCTCAGTACTTTGCAGACCAGGTGGGGAGTCGCAGACAGGAAAACGGGGGATGGGGGGTTAGATGGACCTCAGAGAGGATGCTGAGACTACTCGGTGAGCACCTGAGCACCAGAACCTCAGATCCAGGCTCACCCATCACCCCCCAATACACACAGAGTATGCCCCCAGGATGCGGTGGGGAGTGCCCAAAAGCAGAGGCTACTCCAGGGGCCTCTGGGTTCTGCAACCAGCTGACCAAAATTGGGAGGAGAGAAACCCCAGGAGACCCTGTGCCCAGCAGGAGTCGGTTCTCAATGAGCGTCCATCACAGGAATGAGTGTGGGTCAGGTCTCTCTAGCCCTGCCCAGCACAGGTCCCAAATAGGTGAGTCCCCTATGACAGTGGGAGGGGCGGAGCTGAGAGCAAGCCAGGGATGGAAGTCTGTCAAGGTGCCTAGGAGGCACATCCTCCAGGCCAGGGTCCATTGAGAGTGTCTGAGCTGACAGGTCCCTCCTGGATCCTGGAGTCTATGGAATTTCACGTTCTTTTTCACTGATACCACTTCCCCAAGCAACCTCATCCCATACTCCCCCACCCCACCACCACTCAGACTTCAGCAACTCCCAGAGCCACAGCTCCACCCTAACATGCCTCCAAGGCCCCCAAAGGCCCGATAGACAACTCCCTGGGAAGCCCCCAGGCATCTCATACTTGGCCACTCCCAAGCCGACCTCATCACCTCCTCCCCGACCTGCTTCCTGGAAGATGCCCCACCCCATCTCATACAGGGCACAGCTACTCACCCAGCTGCCCAAGCCAGGAGAAGGCCTGTCATCCTTGTCCCTCACACCCCACATCCCCACTGGCACCAAATCCCACTGACTCCAGACCCTAAATGCCACCTGAATCTGTTCTTCCTCTCCTTACAACTTCACCACCTACTGGACCTCCCTCATCTGCCCTCCACTACAGGATGGAGTGATTCATCTGTCTATGCAACTGACCATGTCATTCCTCCTGCTTTAAAAATTCTTCCACCATCGGCCAAGTGGGGTGACTCATGCCTGTAATCCCAGCACTTTGGGAGGTCAAGGCGGAAGGATCAGCTAAGGTCGGGAGTTCATGACCAGCCTGACCAACATGGAGAAACCCCATCTCTACTAAAAATACAAAATTAGTCGGGGGTGGTTGTGCATGCCTGTAATCCCAGCTACTTGGGAGGCTAAGGCAGGAGAATTGCTTGAACCTGGGATGCAGAGATTGCGATGAGCCAAGATCATGCCATTGCATTCCAGCCTGGGCCACAAGAGCGAAAATCCATCTCAAAAAAAAAAAAATTATTCCACCATCACCAGACCCATGCCCTGAACTTGGCCTCCGCTGACCTCCCCACCTCATTCGAGTTTCCTCCCTCCTTTCTACCTGCCAATAATATCAAAAGGCTCGTGGGTCCTCCAGGCAGACACATCACATGGTGTCATTCTTCGGGCCTTTGTCACGTGATTCCCTCTGGCCAGAATGCCCTTCCCACCTCCTCTGGTGACCCTCCCTTGAACCTCTAGGACAACTTTACCCATCTCTCCAAGTACCAGCCTCGCTTGTTCCTCTGCCATTCTCCCCAAATTGGAATTGTCACCTCCCCTGAGTGTCTTCCTCTCAGTCTGTGAGCCCTTTATGGGCAGGTCACTGAGTCATCCAGGTCCCTGTTGCCTTCAATAAATGTTTGTGAGATGAGTAGTCTGTGAGCTGCTTTGGGGAAGGAACCCTGTCTCCTTTATCTGAATCTTCCACCACACCTAGCCTGAGGAGTTCAGCAAAGCATCTGTTTGTTCGTTTTGTTTTTGTTGTTGCTTTAACTAGAGCTAGCATAAAGGTCTCACCTTTAGGTAAGCAAATTTGGATCTAGAAAGGGGAAGAGACCCTTCCAGCCCTCACAGATCTGCTGAGGCTGTCAGGAGCTGTGTCCCCTGTGGTCCACAGGTAGCCTCCATGCCCACGCCTGATTATGACATAAGATCGAAGTCACCCATCTTTAGGGCAGGCTCCCTGGAAGCAGAGCCAGAGGCAGGGGTTTGCATGCATGTGAAGGAAGGAGCAAGAGGAGTGGGGGAGGGAGGGGCTAAGCTGAGCAGGGATGGAGACTCAGGGAGATGCAGCCTTAGCCCAATCCCTGTGGGATGAGGGGCTTCAGATCGTAAGTCTCACCAGAGTTCAGTCCATCATTACGTCAAGCACCCCCAGTGGCAGGAGGGCTGACAGGAAGGGGTAAGTGGCTCTCACTCAGTCAAAATCAACTCTTCAGGGCAGCCATAAGCCATAATCAGCCAATATTCACAGTAGCTGGGGAATGGATGTCCCCCAGTAAAGGGGACATGGGCAGGGCACCAATACCATCTACTAAACTCCTGACTCCAGGAAACCAGAGCTCCCACCTCCAATCCAAACTAGAGCTGTGACCAGCAGCCTGAGAGAATAGGGTGGCACTCCTGACCAGTTCAGAGCCAGAGAGCCCTACGCTGCTCAGACCACAGTAGCTCCCAAGTCCAGGCCAGGGAACCCCCCCATAGCCAACACCCTGAGATTCCAGATCCATTGTCCAGTGGCAGCTGCTAGGTCCAGCTTATGGTGAGCTCACTCCAGGACCTGACATCTCCCATGGCAACCTCTCCTTGGATGCTGCTCCCAAAGGTCTCAAGTCCGAGCCACTGAGCCAAGTGAAGACCTTCAGGGGAGGCTGGGACTAAGAACCACTTCAGCCATCAGGATATCTTATCCTCAATCCCACCCACAATCTCAAGACTCACACTGCTCTCACCACCACTCACACCTGTCCACCTTCACCTTCCTGAAAAATCCCCGCTTTGCTTCCTCTTCTGCCCTCTGTCCTGCCCACATCATTGCCACCTACTTCTCCTAATTTGTCAAAGACCAAGTCCATAGCCCAAGGTCTTCTCCTCTTGCTATTCTCCCATGACCCAAGGACTTAGGGGTCACCTGTGCATCACCCTGTCCTTTTCATCCCATAACCACCTTTGCCACATTTAGCTACCCACTAGCAGGTGGGTAGCTAGTGGGTAGCTAGCTACCCCCCAACCCAGACCTGGTCATCATCCAGAACTGTTCCACCTCCAGAACCTTCCATTCCTGGAAATATTTGTTATTTATTATTCCCTTTATCTGAAAGTTTCACATGAGATGCTAAGGAATTATCTGGGGAAAATCAGACATGGTCCCTGATCTCATGAAGCATACATTCTAGAGAAGAGGACAGCTACCAAACTCATGGCGCACTGGGGAAGCTGGGGAAAGAAGGAGGGGGATCTAACATCCAGGCATCCAGAAAAAGGCTCCCTGAGACATCTAGAGGAGGATTTTGCCAAGCGACAGGGGTGGAATTCCAGACAGAGGGGACAGCCTATGCAAAGGGAGAGCATACCTGGTGACAAAGATGGAAAGAACTCAAGAGGGCTTGGGCCAGGTGAGGGGTTCAGGTAGGAGTCAGGCTGGAGTGGACAGAGGCCAGATCCTTGCAGTGCTTTCTTTGTGAATCTCTACTAATGATTTTGGACTTTATCCTGAGGACAATGACAAGACCCTAGAAAGATGTAGCACAGAAGTGACAAGATCCAATTTGCACTGTCTCTGGGTACAGTGTGGCGAGGCCAAGGCAGGGCTTCCTGTTTGGAATCTGGTGCAATCATCCAAGCAAGAAACAGCAATGGCCTGAACTAGGGTGTGCACCTTGAGGATGGAAAAAAGTAGATGGATTCAAGAAATGTTTCCAAGACAGAATCCAAACGATGTAGTAATTTAATTGGGTGTAGGGATCAAAGTGACACCCAAGTTTCTGGCTGTGAACAGTGGTGCCATTTACTTGAGTAGGGAGATGTGGATGACTTCAGTTTCAGACATGTTGAATTTGAGATACAAATAACATGTCCAGGTTTTTCCCTCTCCTTCATGGATGACTCAGCTCCTGGTCCACTGTCTTCCATCTGCTTCTACATCTACATTTATTACCATTCTTAGTGACTCCATTTTCAACACCTTGACCTTTCAGGTCCTTGACTTCCTTGTTTTCAACAGTCTTTTTCTCCACCCTTCCAACCCACCCACCTGTGTGTTCACACCCTAGGCCTGTCTACACCAAGAGCTGCATCATCTCCCGTCTATGCGGCTCACCCAACCTAGTTCCCATTCCAGCAATCCTTCTGGCCCATCTACTCACCCACCACTATGTTCCCCAACTCCTTCCCATTCTCCCTGCCTTCCTCTCTAAGCTTAGACTCCACAGAGCCCCACACAATCACCAGCTTGCAGATGTCCTCCACTCCCTCCCCTTTCCATGCCTCTCCAGTACTCACCTGGCAAGACCCGAACTCCAGTTAAACCCAACTCTCCATTTAAACTTCTGGCCACAAAGTTCAAGTGGACACTCAGCGCCTCTAAGAAATTCTGTATTTTCCTAAAACATTATCACTACTCTCCAAAATGACTCTATCATCCTTCTCTTTCTTCAAACCTCCAGCCCCCATTCTCCTAATCCTCCATTTAAGCTGATAGTCAGGCATCATAGGGTGCTGGGAATAGAAGAAACAGGCCAGCTCGGCTCCGCCCACCACCACCACATCTGCCAAACTCACACATTAGTGGCTACAGCTTTGTCTCCTCCCCCGTAACGTAGACAAAGCATCCCTGCTCCTGGAGCACCCCCTCCACTTGGACACTGGATCCCTTCTCCCCTCACCTACTGTAGACTGTGCCCCAAAGTTGGGGCCTCTCTCTCCTACCTCACCACTTCCCTTCCTACAAATATGCTACAATATTTTCATATCTCTCTTTTTTTTTAATTCTCTCTTGACATCCCATTTTCCTCCAGCTGCTACCTTATTGCCAAAACAATGAAATCCTCTAAAAGTTGTCTATATTTGCTGCCTCCACTTCCTTAATTTGTTCCAATCAGGACTGCTCTTGTCAATATCCCCAAGGGCCTCCAAGCTGCCACATCCAATGGCCCATTCTTCAGCTTGGTCTAACTCCCTCAGCATCATTCAGTCATGGAGAGCTCCCTCCTCAAACACTGTCTTCCCTTGGCTCCCAGGCAGCAGCCTCTCCTGCATTTCCTCCCACTGATGGGTCTTTCTTGATGTCCTTCATTGCGTCTCTTTACTCTTCCTAAGCTCTAAATGCAAGATGCCCCAGGACCAAGCTCTATACCTTCTTTCCTCCTCTCTATACATTTCCCCTTCAGTGACCTGATCCAGTACCACCCATAAAACCACTCATAAGCCTCCCACACTGACGTGTTCAGACCTAACTGTTCCCATGAGGGTCAGACTCCTGTATTCAACTTCCTATTGGTCATCTAAAATATAACTCCTAATTCCCCCTAATCAAAACAGATTCAGTCTTCTCCACCTGTTCCCCACCTTGGAAAATGTCATCGCCATCCATCCAGATGCTCAATTCAAAAACCTGGAGTCTCTTACCTCATAATCACATTGGCACCATTGGCAAGTCATGTTGGCTATAATTCCAAAATACTATATTCAAAATCCAAGCACTTGGTGACTTCATATCCAACACCCTAGTCTTTCCAAGTGCTTCAGTCCCAGGCGAGTCACTTCATTTCTAGACCTGAACACCTGCAGCAACTGGTCTCCCTGCATCCACTCTTGTTCCCCTAAAATTCTTCTTCCACATAGCAGCCTGAAAGATCTTTCTAGCATGTCAGTCAGACCAGTTGAGTCACTCCCTGACTTAAAATCCTTAAAGCGGCTTCCCATGATGGCCAGAAAAATAAATTTAAGCCAAACTCTACCATCGCCTGAAAGGTCTTAAAGGGCCAGGCACTGGCTACTGCTCCAAACTGACCCCCCTTCACTCCTCCCTCTTGCCACGCTCCACCCACACTGGCCTTCTCCTATCTTGGGGTATCTGCACCTGCCTCGCTGACCGAGTTCCTTTCCCCCCAGCTTGACATGTCTGTCTCCCCAACATTCACATCTCAACTCAGACAACCCCTCTTCCAAGAGGCCCTTGCTGACCCACCCTCCCCAGAAGAAGCAGGCACACAGTTACTCTTCATTATGTGACCTCATTTTATCTGCTTTGTAGCATTTACTAGTATATTAAATTTTCTTCCTTTTTTTTACATATTTATTCTCTTTATTGTCTCACTGGGATGAGCTCCTTAAGAAGTGGGACTCTGTTGTCATCACCCTTTTAACCCCCAGCCCCTAGAACAGTGCTTGACACATAGTAGGCACTCAATGAAAATGGATTGACTGACTGGTGATGAGCACCCAGGAGGAGATGTTTAGTAGGCTGTTGACGTAAGAGGGAAAAGGACTAGTCAGGAAATATCTATTTAAGAGTTGTCAGCATAAATGCCTGAATATAAGACATGAATTTGCTCCAAAATTACCCTTTAGGTTGGAAGGCTTTGTCTTACATTTAAGTCCTTACAAAGTCCCCTGCATTTGGGGGGCATGCTCTCAATTATTGCATTTTGAACAACAAAACACTCTTTGGAGAAAACTCATTAGCCCGAAATAACCTCAATCAATGAAGTTTTGGATAGTCATGGAGGTTGCTTGGCAGAATCAGGAAAAAAAAAGTGAAGGCAAAGGCATTTCACACAGATTGAATCATTATTCCCAAGGGCAGGATTCTACAATTGCAAGTATTATCTATGTAAGCAAGTCCTTTTTTAAAAATTACTTTAAAACAATAAAAGAAGCGGTTATGTTATGGAGATGACAAATAGACGCCTACTGGAAGATATTTTTTAAATTTATGCAACCTAATATTATGCAGCCAGACTTTCATGGCAAAGAATAAAATCTCCAGCATCATACACAGATCCAAAAAGTACTATGTCACAAACAACTCAGGCAGAAATAAAGTCTTTATGTTTCGTAAAATGTTGACAACAACCAAAGCACTAAAAATATGAACTCAGATGTTAGAGAAAAATGTTAAAAATGTAAATAAAATTACTTCATAAAGCATGAGGAGAGAAAAACTAAGTAATACTTCTTAATACATTGTTTTATACAAAATTTGTGATTTTTAAAATATATAACAAAGTTAATAAAGTACATTTTATTTCAACCACACTAAAAGTTTATATATCCAAATTGGCCCCCACACATTTCTGAGGCCCTTCTCAATGGGAATATGGGGGGTCACTTTTTGTCTGGAGACGTAACGGGGACTCTACAGCAGTTAGAAGCTTGTGCCTTGGGAGTGGGTAAGACCATACAGAGACTAGGGGAGAGATGAGAAGATATCCAAGGATGGAGACCTGCAGGGCAAATCACATGGGGGAAACACAGCTACAGGCAGGGTAAGCAGAGGCCATAGAAGTCACAGGAGTATGACATCGTAGAAGAGGAAGATGGTGTCAACAGAAGCCAGAAGAGTGTTTCTATAAGGAGAAAGTGATCATCAGAGCCAAACACTGACACGGGCCAAATCAAATGAGAACTGAAAAGTGTTCATTCAATTCACAAGATGGTCATGGGTGCCTGTGCAGGGGAGTGGGGTGCAGAAACCAGGTCCCAGGGCAGCAAAGGGACAGTGAGGGCCAGGTACATGGAGACAGGTGTGAACAGCTGGCTGGTGAATGTGGCTGTGAAAAGATGAGAAATGAACGGGTGTTTGTTTGTTGGCAAGAGAATCAGGGACCAGCGAAGAGTTTTTAATGATGGGAGAGGCGTGAGAATGTTTTTAAGAATTATTGAGAATTATTTAGCGGTGGAATGAGTCCAGTAGAGGAGGGTCAAGATCCCAAAGAGAGATGGAAGGAATGAGATCCAGAACAAGAAGGAGGCTCAGACTTAGACCAGGGAAGGACGGGTCAGCTATTGTGTCAAGAGGGAAGGAGGAAATGGTGAGACAGGGCCAGGTCTTCCCATGCTCTGACCACCGCCTCCACCCCAATCCCCTCACTTAGCTCCTCCTTCACCATCTGTTCATGACCCCATAGGGACTTCCAGACTTGACCCTATGACCTTCTCCCAATCTACCGGACTCCCTGCCCTACATTCCCTTCCTTCTGCACCCAGCCTAGGCCTGAGCTCCACACTGTCTTTATCATCACCCTCATCTCACGTGGGAGCTGCCTTCCCTACTAGACCGCAGGCTCTCTGAGGGCAGGAACAGTATCTGTCTGGTCTGGTAATGTATCCTCAGGCCTCTCGCCGTGGCCAGCACACAGTAAAAGGGTAATGAGTGTTTGCTGAGATGGTGACTGGAATGAATTGCTGTCACACAACATTCCCACTACCCTCTGTCCCTCCTTAGCAGAACTCCAGGCCCCGATCAATCCAATGGGGCTTTTCTATCTCTCCACCCTGTGCTGGACTCTGCTAGAGTAAACCACACAACCAGAGTGAGGCCACTGCAAATTCTTGCTGTCCAGCCTAACCTGGGTGCTCGGTGCCACCTGATGAATTCTGCTTTGGTCTCTCTGTTGTTGTACACGGTGGCAGCTTCCTCAATTTCTCCACTCTCCTCAAACTTTCTAGCACATTCCATCTTATTTACATAATATTTCTTAAAGAAAGTAGAAGCTATCTGAGAAGAATGCTCTTCTCTCGACTGCCACCAAACCTACAGACCAATGCTCATCCACAACCTCTCTCTCTCCTTTCCGGTAGCACAAAGGGGTGGGCCCACTAATCCTCTAAACCCTGGGCCTTTGCACAAAATCCTCTTTCTCCCCACCTCCTTGCTTTCTTCTGTATCTTTACACCTACTTCTCTGCTGTATCTCTCAGCATTTAAGCATGTTCACATCTTTCCCATCCAAAGACAAAAGCAAAACCCTTCCTTGACCCCACGTTCCCTGCAGCTACCTCCTATCTCTCTCCTGGCTTTCACAGCTGTGCCTCATAAAACAGATGTCTGACTTACTGTCTCTACTTCGTCACCTCCCACTCAGTCACCCACCAGCTATGATCTGTCTCTGTCCTCACCATCCATTCAAACTGCCCTGCCTTTGCCAAGTTCACCTACGATTCCTTTGTCACTAAGCGCAGTGGATGATTTCCAGCCCTTGTCTTGTGTGATGAGGCATTTAGCAGGGTAGATGGCCTTCCTTCTGCAGCCTCTCCCCCACACCATGGAGTCCTTATTTGTTCTGCTCACTCAGCATTTCTCCTCTTCCTCTAAACTGGGGTTCTAAAGGCACCTGCCAAGCTGATGCCCAGGCCCCTTGCCCTCAGGGTGTCCTCTAGGAGAGGCCAATCAGAATTCTTCCACAGATGATTTCAACCGTTTCTGAGAGAAGAGTACCATGGCAAAACTTGGGAAGCTAACAGTAACCTGAAAGCCAACAGTCAGAGAGGGCAGGAGAGGGGCTCCAGATGCACCCCAGACCTAATTCCAGATACCCCTGGGGCCCCAAGATCCCCCTGGCCTTCCCATGTTTCTATAAACCGATGAATTGCCCTCTGTGCCTGCAACTAGTTCAAGCTGCATTTCTGTCATTTGCAGTTAAGGGTGCTGACTAATACACCTGGGCTTCTGGGACAGCACTCAGCTGCTCTTCCTCCCACTGCTCCAGCCACTCCCTTTCAATCTTCTTCAGCCCCTCTCTAATTAGGACGGTCCTGGGGCTCCGTCTCAGGCCACCTTCTCTCCTCAGTCTTCATGACCTCCCTGGGCGATTACATCCTCTCCCATGGCCTTGACTACCATCTCAACACTATTGACTCCAAAATCTGTATTTCCACTCTTCTTTTTTTTTAAATTTTTATATTGTGATAGAATATAGTTATCATAAAGATGACCATTTTAACTGTTTTAAGTGCACGGTTTAGTAGTGTTAATTACATTCACAACGTTGTACAACCATCACCACTATTTATTTCCAGAGCTTTTTTTTATCACCCTTCACCCCCAACAAGAGTTCTGTCTGTACCCATTAAACAATAACCTCCACTCACCCACCTACCTCTGGTACCCCTGGTAACCTCTAACCTACTTCCTGTCTCTATGAATTTGCCTATTCTCAATACTTCAAAAAAGTGGAATTATACACTATTTGCCTTTTGGTGTGTGGCTTATTTCGCTTATAATGTTTTCAAGAGTCATCCACGTATCAGAACTTCATTCACTTTTATGATTGGATAACAGTTCATTGTGTGGATAGACCACATTTTATTTACCCATTCATCCACTGATGGACATCTGGGTTGTCTCCACCTTTTGACTATTGAGAACAGCGCTGCTAAGAACATTCATGTACACGTATGTCTTTACGTTTCTGTTTTCAGTCCTTCTGCATGTATATCTAGGAGTGACTTGCTGGGTCCTATGGTAATTCTGTGTTTAAGTGCTTGAGGAACTGCCACACTGTTTCCCAAAAAGGCTGCACCATTTTACATTTGCACCAACTCGCACGAGGGTTCCAATTCCTCTTCTCTTTCCTGAGACCCAGTCTCATGCATACAGCTGCCTCTGGACATCCAAACACACATGTCTCTTGGGAAACTCAGACCCAACGATGGCAGGGCATCTGGAGGCAGAAGACAATTTGGCTGTGTGAAAACAACTGGTCCTGAGCCATACCCTACCCGAGGCTTTGGGATGGGTTAAGTGCTGGCGTGAGGCTTGGGGATGCGTGTGGGATGGGGTGAAGCTTCTGTTGTGCACTTTCATCATAATAAGAAATGGTTTGTTAAGGTCATGTCAGAATGTTCCAATGGCTTTGTCAAAAATGGCTGCACCCACTATTTACAAAAGCAAACACTTGGGACCAACCCAAATGCCCGTCAATGATAGACTGGATAAAGAAAATGTGGCACATACACACCATGGAATACTATGCAGCCATAAAAAAGGATGAGTTCATGTCCTTTGCAGGGACATGGATGAAGCTGGAAACCATGATTCTCAGCAAACCAACACAAGAACAGAAAACCAAACACTACATGTTTTCACTCATAAGTGGGAGTTGAACAATGAAAACACACGGACACAAGGAGGGGAACATCACACACTGGGGCCTGTTGTGGGGTGAGGGGCAAGGGAAGAGAGACCATTAGGACAAATACGTAATGGATGCAGGGCTTAAAACCTAGATGACAGGTTGATATGTGCAGCAAACCACCATGGCACATAGATACCTATGTAACAAACATACACATTCTTCACATGTATCCCAGAGTTTAAAGTAAAATTCTAAAAATTAAAAAAATTTTTAAATGGCTGCACCAGCAACTTGGATAGAGTGGAGGCCATTATTCTAAGTGAAATAACTCAGGTATGGAAAACAGAATAGCATATGTTCTCACTTACAAGTGGGAGCTAAGTTATGAGGAAGTAAAGGCATAGGAGTGATAGAATGGACTTTGGGGACTTGTGGGGATGGAGGAGGGGGTGAGAGATAAAAGACTACACAAGGGGTACAGTGTACACTGCTCAGGTGATAGGTGCACCAAATCTCAAAAATCATCACTAAAGAACTTATCCATGTAACCCATGTAACCAAAAACCACCTGTTCCCCAAAATCTATTGAAATAAAAATTTAAAAAAAGAAAAAAATGGTTGCACCCGAATACATTTACAAACATATAGATCATTTAGCAAACTCCAGGCACGATGACCCTGTTGTTCTCTTCTGCCGCTCCCAATATGCTCCTTTCCTCATGCTTCACAGCTCAGGTCACGGCAAACCATCTTATCAGGTGCTTATGTCAGGGTGTCTCTAATTTGTGGAGACAGTGAGGCCAGGAACAATGGCCCTACAGCCCAGATACAATCTAAGCTCTATGCATAAGTCCATCGCCATCGCCTCTTCAGCCCAGGATCAAGGCACCAAACGCCCCCAGATGACAGGTTGCAGGCTGATTTCAGGGCCTGCTGCACACACCTCACCCTGAGCTGGCTTCCCCAACCACTCTGGTGCCCCACACCCTTGCAGCTGGAAGCACAGCCCAAGCAAAGAGCCTCCTCCCATCAGGAAGGAGGGAAGAATCTGGATGAGGACAGACAGATTCCAGCCAGGCACGCAACCCGCTTGACCCCTGAGCACCGGGGATTCTGACCTGGTGGCAGGAAGGAGAGAGGAAAAATCAGGCTCAGCCAAAAAAGGCTTCCTGGAGGAGGGCAGCTGGTCAGGGAGGAACTTTTGACAGCCAGGAGGCGGCGATGCTGAGCTAGAAGGGAACGGATGACACAACTGCCATGCACTGGCCTGGGACAGGAGCTTACCATGCTTTGGGGGTTTTCTTCACTCATACTTTGTGTCTACTAAGTGCCAGGCACTGTTTTAGGCACTGGGAATATAGCAGTGAACACAACAGAAAGAAAATGGCTATCCTCGAAGATTTCTAATCATATGAAAACATAAAACACAAACAAATATAGTATATGTCAGATGGGTATGCTGCTACAGAGAAAAATAAAACAGACAGGGGAGTAGGGAAGGTTGGGAAGGAAACTATGATTTTCAATGGGGAGGCCAGGGAAGGTCCGTAAGTCTGTTTCAGAGAGAAGAAAGAGCAAGTGCAGGGACACTGAGACCCGGAAACACGTGGCACAGACCCAGGACACAAGGAAGGCAATGAGGCAGGGCCGCCAGTGAGCCAAGAGACACGGAAATGAGGCCAGGGCCTCTGGGTGAGGCCTGAAAAGGACCCAATTGTGTAGAGTCTGACAGGCCATACTGACGCCCTCGGCTGTCAGTCTGAGTGAGTCGGAAGCTGGTGCAGCATTTTTAAGCAAACAGGAGCATGATCCCTCTGGCGGCTGTGCTAGCAGCAGATGGATAGGGGCAAAGGCTAATGCAAGAAGACCAGTTACAAGGCTACTGCAATGATCCAGGAAAGAAATGGTTCTCGATTTCATGTTACCCCAATTACATTAATGGAGTCAGCGAGAAGGGGCCAGATCCTGAAAATATTTTGAGAGTCGCACCAAAATGATTCACAGACATTGAATGTGGGATATGGGAAAAGAGGATCAATGAAGACTCTAAGGTTTGGGGCCGGAGTGCGTCGATGAGTAAAACTGCCATTTACTAGAAGAACAAGTGAGAAAAAAGGTCAGAGAGGAAGAAAAGGAGTAAGTACGTTGCCAGATATGCAAATTTCAGATAAACCATTTTTTCATGTGTGTCCCATGTACTAGCTGAAATTCAGAATTAACTGGGTGTCCTGCTTGTGTTTTTGCTTTGTTCCGAAATCTGGCAATCCTAGTGGGTAAGGAGCTTAACACAGGTTTGTGATGTTTCGTAGGGGAAAGTTGACTAACAGCTGGAAACATGAGTACAGAGTTTAGAGGAACAGTCTGGGCTAAGGATACGTATTTCGGGGTTGTCAGCTGAATTTTGATATTTTTTACCCTGAGACTGGATGATGTCACCAAGAGAGTGAGGGAGGACAGAGAAGAGAAGGAGTGCAAGAACTGAGCCCCAAGGTACCCCAGTATTTAAAAGTCAGGGAGATCTGGAGGAACCAGCAAAGGAGAATGAATGAGAAGGAAAGTGCAGAAAGAGAAGTCAGGAGAGTGTGACATCTCTGAAGTCAATGAAGAGTGTCAAGGCGAGAGGAATCAACCTCATTCAACGCTGCTCAGGGTTCGGGGAAAGATGAGGATTGAAACTTGGCCGTGAGGTTTAACTATAGGGACTTTGACAAGAGCAGTTTTGGTGTCATATAGAAAGCAAAACCCTGATTAGAATAAGTTCAAGAGAAGATGAAAGAAAAAAAATGGAGATAATGAATCAGGACAAGTCTTTTGAGAAATTTAGCTGAAAAAGAGTGGAAAGAAATGAGGCAGATGCTGGAAGGAGACGTGGGGTTCAGGTTAAGGTGTTTTGTTGTTAAGATGGAGAAATATCCACATTTATTCTAACAGGAAAGATCCAGTAAAGAGCAAAAGATCAATGATGAAGGAGAAAGAGGAGGTGGCGGGAGGTGCATGGTGGGAAAGAAAGTGTACATGCACGTTAGCACGGTTGGCTCCCAACAGCAGCTCAACAATGTCACGTATTACCTCCATTTGAGGAGAAAGGTGTGTGGGCAGAAGTTTCGAGCAACTCTAAGTGTCTTGGAAAGTAAGCAACACTCCAGCCCAGGGCCTGGAAGATCGCCTCCTCCCTGCCTGCAGCCCCAGACATGCCTGAGCGGGGCTTGAAAGCCCCCATCCCTCTGCCTGACCTGTTTTTCCATGGCTTCTGCCTGCCCCACCTCTCCACGAAATGGAGAAAAGGGCCTTCATGCCTCTGCTGCAGATACACAAAGACATGGAAAACTTCAGTCTGAGAGGTGAGGGCCCTGCCCATCCCAGGAAGCACCTGCCTGAGGCCTGGGCAGAGCTCTAGGTGAAGAGGGCGGCCTAGGAACAATAACACCTGGGCCAAGGCCAGGGCTGGGAGAGATGCAAGCCCAAGCCCTGCCACCCCCAGAGAGCAGGTGTAGACCCTGAGGGCGGCTGCCAAGCCCTGGTGCAACCCAGCTTTGTCCTGAGGCAGGGGGAAGGCCTAGATGGCCTCCTACAGATTCCCCTACTCAGGGAGCAGAAATTTAGTGTGGGACCACAAGGCCTTAAGGTCCTCAGAGCCATTCTCTCTGGAATGGGAAACTCTGCTAGCTCACTCCAGAAAAAGCCAAGGCCAGTTGTTGGAGGCATTACCTCATGTCAAGAGTGAAGAGCCAGCATCTGGCAGGGTCAGAATGACAGGCCTAGCTGATAAAATTACCTGGTCACCAGAGAAGAGTAGCCCAACCACACACATAGATACCACTACACACCACCACCTGACACACAGCCACATATGCACACAGCCTCCCAAACCATCCCAGCCATCTCCACCATCACACACATTCACAACCATACACATCAAAGCCGACACACACGTGGCCCACATACCACCCTTAACACCCGGCTCTCCAGGCTGACACACACAGAAATAGTTTTTGTACATAACCTTATGCCCACCCAGTGTTTACAAATAGTGACTGAGAGTCTGTACACTCTCAGCCCTGGTAATGTGGCGGGAACCTGACCAGCGAGTTCCCTGCTCTCCTGGAGATAATTTCAGAGATGGCTGTGAAGGGTGTCTGCTGAGGAAGTGGGGCAAGGAATCTTTGGAGGTGGGGACCAAGGAACACCTCCATAAGAAGGTGAGACCTGAATAAGGAGGAGGAAGATTCCAGGTGAAGAGTCAGAAGAAGGCAGTCCCGGCAGAGGGAACAGCCAAAGCAAAAAACAGAAGGCTGCCCTGAATGTGGCTTGTTCAAGGACCAGAAAGAAGACCACTAAAGTGACCAAGCGGATGAGAGATAGGGAGAGAGGTAGGGCTAGGTTGCCTGGTGCCTTGGGAGTCAACATTGAGAGAGTTGCTATCAGTCTAAGGTTAATGCTAAGTCACTGTAAGGTTTTCATACAGAAGTGGCATGATCTATTAGGTTGGTGCAAAAGTAATTGCGGTTTTTGACATTGAAAGTAATGGCAAAAACTGCAATTGCTTTTGCACCAACCTAATAGATCATTAAAATACTACTTCAACTAGAAGCAACCATGGGAAAAAATGTGATTGCCATTCTCACAACAAAATCACAACAAACCCAAAGGCCATAAAAGATAAGATTAACACACTGGACTACATAAAACATGTTTAGCTACGTATGGCAAAACCCCCATCTATAAAGTCAAATTACAGGTGTCAAACAGCAGAGACGGAGGGAATCCTTCCTATTTGTAACACAGGCAGAGGAGGGCTTATTTCTTTAGAGCTCCTGAGAAATAAATAATAAACCTCAACCATCCAATAGAAAAATGAGCAAAGGACAGTTCACAGAATAACAAACAAAAGCAGCTCTTAAATATATGAAAAGATGCTCAATCTCATTCATACCAAGAGAAATGCAAAATAAAGTATAACGAGATATCACCGAAAAAGATCATAAAGTTTGATAATGCTCTCTATTGTTAAGTACATGGGAATACAGGCACTCCCTTGTCTCATGGAGTGTAAACTGAAACACCTATAAAGATGATTGGACAACATCTATCAAAATTTTAAATGTACATACAACTTTAAGGCAAAAATTCCACTTGTAGGAATATATCCTGTAAATATAATTTTCAAATGTGTTAAATAATGATTATCCAAGGATAGTCACTGCAATTGTATTTGTAATCGAATAAAATAAAAGACTAGAAACAGCCTTAATTTTCATCAGAATAGGACTATATATTATAGTAAATATACTATTCTGCTGTTTTTAAAATGAGAGAGCAAGACAGCTCTATAGTGACTGATGGGGGAATGTCTAATATTTTGCTCAATGAAAAAAGCAGGCTGGGCGTGATAGCTCACACCTGTAATCCCAGCACTTTGGGAGGCCAAGGCAGGTGGATCATGAGGTCACAAGTTCGAGACCAGCCTGGCCAACATGGTGAAACCCTGTCTCTACTAAAACTGCAAAAATTAGATGGGTGTGGTGGTGCACGCCTGTAGTCCCAGCTACTTGAGAGGCTGAGGCAGGAGAATCGCTTGAACCCGGCAGGCGGAGGTTGCAGTGAGCCAAGATTGCACCATTGCACTCCAGCCTAGGCAGCAGGGCAAGACTCCATCTAAAAAAAAAAAAAAAAAGGAAAAGGAAAAAGCAAAGTGCAGAAGAGTGTAGATAGCATAGCATACTTCCATAGGTCAAATGTAAAAAGAATATATAGTTGAGCATGAACAGGTGCTTTGGGAATGAAAACAAGAAACTAGGGACCCTGGTACTCAGGTAGACAACTCTGGATGCAGTCTGGTGTTCAGGGAGTAGTCACATCCAGCGTTGAATGAATAGCATCTAGAGCCCCAGGTGAGCACACCTGAGAAGAAAGAGACTGGGCCCTGGGACATGCCCCATTTAGAGACCAGGATGTGAGGCCTGTGGTGTCAAGGAAGCGCAGGGAAGAAAGTATTTCTAAAAGGACAGAGTGGTCCATTGTGCCAGGTGCTTCTGAAGGTCAAGGGGCATGGGGACAGAGGTGTGATTGCTGGATTTAGCATTGTGGAGATCCATGGAGACCTTGACAGGCAGTTTTTAGTGACATGGTAGCAATAGGAACATTGTTCAAAGAAGTCAAACAGTGACAAGGAGGGGAGGTAGAGCGGAGCGAGTCTTGCTCTGACAGTGAGCAAAGCAGCAGATGGCAGAGTCCGGGGCCCCACACCATCAGGCTCACTCTGCCGTCACCCATGCACAGAACACGACATGGGCACCTGGGCCACCCGGCAATGATCAGTTTCAGCAAAGATGTTCAAGGACCAAGACCCCAGTGAGTGCAAGGGAGCCTCTGCCCTGTGGCTTTGATGTATCTGGAAACAGCACTGCTAAGGCCTCCAGAGCTGGCTCTGTTGCTTAGTAGCTGTGTGATCCTGAGCAAGTCACCTCACCCCTGTGTGCCTCAGCTTTCTCATTCCTAAAAGCAGGAAGGATCGGACCTTCCTCCTCTGGATGCTGCAAGGATGAAATAAAGCATCTGGGACAGTGTCGGGTGCAAAGATGCCTCGGGGCTCCCAACTCAGTGCTCATTCTCTATCAAAATGAGTAGGAGGAGGGTGACCATAGTTGATGCTCCTAACTTTGGGGCATTTTTGAAAGTAAAAGAAGGCATTGTTAATGATGCCAGCACTGCAGGCATAAACCAGGACAGTCCTGGGCAAACGCCATTCCGAGCCACCACATGTGCAGAGAGGACTCGGGCCCCACCCTAAGATCCAGGGACTCCCAGGGAGGCTGGGAACCCTCGGGTTTTCCAAAAAAGGCTGGGGTGCCGCGGGCTCTTATGAGCTTCCGGTCATGACACACTAGTAAATAGCACAATGGTCTTATCCCCCCGGGCACAGCCCTGCCCCGCCCCAGCCGCAGACCCACCTGCTTTGGCAGGGGATATTTTACTGCGATGGTATTTGTAATAAAATGAAATAAAAGGCTAGAAACAGCCTTCGTTTTTATCAGAATAGGACTTATTAAACATATTACAGTACATATTCTATTCAGCTGTTTTTAAAGCGAGAGAGCAAGACAGCTCTATATAGACTAATGGGGGAAATGACATATTTTGCAAAATGAAAAAAGCAAAGTGCAGAAGAGTGTAGATAGCATTCTTCCATAGGTTCAACATAAAAAGAATATATAGTTGAATATGAACAGGTTGATTCGGCAATGAAAACAAGAAACTAGGGACCCGACAGCTCGGGTCGCAGTCTGCCCCTCGGAGTCCCTCCAGGCCGTGACGCCCCCCACCCCGCCCTCACTCCTGCACGTCTCTCCTGGTACAGGACTCGCTGTGCCCCTTCCTCCTGTGGGCACAAGGTTTGCCCCCCACCCCGGCTCTCCAAAACGCACCGGCCTCCCCGGAGGAGTGCCCCACGCGGGGTCAAGGTCCCGCGCCTGGCGGGGACCGGGCTGGGCCGGAAGCAGGCAAGGTACCCGCGGTAAACGAGCGTGGGCGAGTCCTGATTGCAGTCGGACCTGCAGCCGAGGCACTCAACAGTTTGCAGAATGCCTCCCGCCCCTGATCTCATTGGAGCCTTCGGACAGCCCTGCCCATGGCCACCGATGCCCCCATTTCACGCCTGAGGAAGCCGAGGCTCAGACAGGCCTCCAGCCCCTCGGGAGGCTGCCCCGGGAGCGCGTGGCAGTGTCGGGTCTAGGAGCCGGCTCCCTCCGTCTCCCTCCTCCGCGCCGCCCCGGGGTGCGCCCGCCGCCGCCTGCACCACTGCCGAGCCCGGCTCCTGCGCCCTCGCCTCTGCTGCGGGCCCCGGGGTCGCAGGGTTCAGGGCTCCGCGTCGGCCGCGCTGTTGCTGGTAAGTGCTGGACCCGGCGGGGCGGGACCCCCAGCGCGTTGAGCGCTCGCGGCGACCCCCAGCGGCAGGGCTGGGGCTTGAGCCTGCCTGCGCGGCTGGGATGGGGCACGAAGAGGGGTTGCGGGGACATCCCCCCCCGCCCCTCCCAATCCGCCCTCTCGCCTCTCAGTCCTGGGCCCAGAAGGGGTCCTGGCTTTGGAAAGGTTCCGAGACACCCCCTTCCCAAGTCCACAGGCTCCCAAACTGCCTGGAATGGAGGGAACCTGGGGAGGAAGGGAAGCTTTATCCTTGGGGGACACTGTGGGGCTGGAGGCAAAGCTGGGCAGAGTACAATCTGGGGGTCTGGGAGAAAACGGTTGCGCTGGGAGCTGGCTCTGCGGGGAGCAGGGGGAATCAGAACCGGCTCCACCAGTGCCTAGCCTAGACTTGGAAGGAAATTCTTTGCCAGTGAGTCTCCTCTCTGGGGTGTGTCAGGAGGGACTGGGCAGACAGCACCCGAGGGTGGAAGGCGGAGGCCCAGGAGGGAGCTGCACCCCGGCGGGCAGCCATGGGAGGGTGTCAAGTGGACGCAGCCGTCAGGGTCCCTCTCTGCTCTCTGTCCTGGGAGACAGGGCTCCCACATCCACTTGGGTTCTTGAGAACTCCCACCAGGTGAGTGGGGGGCTGGGAGGAAACAGTCTCAAGATTCTTACAATGGCCCCAGAAAGTAGAAAGTATTTCCCTTTGGAGATAAGTAAATGGGGTCAATGAGATTAGGGAATTCTTGGAAATCGCCCAGCTACTAAATGGCAGAGCTGAGGTTTGAATCCAAGTGGGACTCCCTGTTCAGGGCTATGCCACTGCCTTCCCCCACCACCGGGGCTTAGAAGGAGCAGAGTAGGGGAGAAGAGGAGGCTTTCCAGGAATGAGGTCTTCCCAATTGCCCCATCCTGCCCAGACTGTGATTCCCCAAGGAAATGCATGCAGGAGGGCGAAGGTGCTGAGAAGGAACTGTGCTCTCTCCCTCTCGCCAGGGTAGGGAAGTCTTTCGCCCAAGCCCCCTGTCTAGGCTGCACCCCCCACCAGGATCCTGCCCTCCCCTCCTGTCCCCTCCTTCTAAGCTGCCTCCCGAGAACTTAGTGTTCATTTTTTACCCATTCAGCATTGAGAGCCTACTATGTGCCAAGCACTGGGCATTAAATATAAAGCAGTGAGCAAGACCAAGTTGACATTCTAGAGGGGGAGCCAGATGATAAATAAGACCCCAAAATAGGACAAATTCTTTAATAGTGACTAAGTGGTATAAAGAAAACAAAGGGGGCTGGGAAGGTTAGCCGGGCATGGTGGCGCACACCTGTGGTCCCGGCTACTCGGGAGGCTGAGGTAGGAGGATCCCTTGAGCCTGGGAGGCGGAGGTTGCAATAAGCCAAAGTCGAACCACCACGCTTCAGCCTGGGTGACAGAGCAAGACCTTGTCTCAAAAAATTAAAAAGAAAAGAAAGGAGACAGGCACAGAGTGACAGGAGCAGGGGCTCTTTGAGAGCCAGGGTAATCTGGGGAGTCCTCTAAAGAGATGAGGTTTGAGCAGAGGCCTCTGTGATGAGAAGGGTCAGCCATGTGAGGTTCTGGAGGAAGAGCATTCCAGGCAGAAGGAATCAACAAAAAGCCCCCAGGGCCCTTATTCCAGTGTGGCAGGGTGGGAATGTTGAATCTGGGGTTTCCCTAAGCCAAGTGAGAAACTAGTAGAGTCTTAAACAATGGAGTGGCGTGAACTGATTTAATGGACTCTAAGGGCACAGGAGGGAAGGTGAAAGGCCAGTAAAGAGGCCATAACCACAGGCCAGAATGATGGCGGTTTGGGACAGGGTGGTGGCCTCACAGGCATCACACATGCTCAGAGGTACAAATCAGCTCCAGTGGGACTCACACACATAGGCCCACACACACACGCATGGACAGGCAGGCAGGTGCTCTCACACCCACAACAGAAACAAGTCACACTCAGGCAGACCCACCCATCCACACCCTCTGAGTCACTCCAGGACTGGGAGGGAGATGTGAGTTGAGGCCTGAACAAGGCACATCTTTCCACCACAAAGACCTGCCCACCAGCAGAAACAAGCATGGCTGGGGGTGGCTGGGCTCCCTCAGGCCCAGCACAGGGAGCAGGGAGTTGTCTCTAGATATTCCCTGGATCTAGTATCCTCCCAGGAGTCAGATCAGAAGCCCTCATGCACCCCCCACCTAAGCTGGTTTCCTCTCTTCACCACCTAGCAGCTGTAAGACCTTGGACTGCTTACTTCCCCTCTCTGAGCCTCAGCTTCCCCTCTGTAGAATGGGACTCATAATCGCAACTTCAAGGACAGTAGTGAGGCATCCACAAAGTAACACTTTCAAGAATCTGGTCTGGGGCAGGAGTCCAGCGGGGAAGGGAAGAGGAGGTAGAGAAGAGCACAGGCTCTAGCACCCCAGTCCAGCCTTGAGTCCACCTCTTGTTTTAAGTGAGTGACTTGACCTCTCTAAATTTCACAGTAATAAGTAGCCAGCATTTATGAGGCACTTACTACATACTACTTGTTTTGAAATCGTTCGACTGCAGAGTGAGCAAGACCAAGATGACATTCTAGAGGGGAAGCCAGATGCTAAATAAGACCAATAAAAAGAACATATTCTTTAATTTCAAATAGTGACTACGTACTATAAAGAAAAAAAGGGGGCTGGAAAAATTAGCTGGGCATGGCGGTGCACACCTGTAGTCCCAGCTACTCAGGAGACTGAGGTAGGAGGATCCCTTGAGCCTGGTAGGTGGAGATTGACAGGCTCAGAGGGGATCAGTTTCATCTGTAAGTGAGGAACATGAGATTCTGCTTATGTATTTAGCTTCATGCCTGGCTCAGAGTAAATGCTCAATAAATGGTGACTGTTATTATCAGCAAAGGCACATTTGCTTCCTTCCAGCATACTAGCTCTGTGCCTTTGGGTAGGTTACCTAACCTTGCTGTGCCTCAGTTTCCTATCTGCAGCTTGGGAAGAATAACATTTCTGATCTCAAATGTTCGTTGTGAGGACTGCACAAGTCAGGTCTCCGAACACTGCATGGTGCACAGTAAATGCTCAATAAAGTCACTTATTCATTCACACGATGGTTTTCCCTCTCATTCTCTCAGGTAGGCACAGCCCCAGCCAGGCACCATGGACTGGAAGACACTCCAGGCCCTACTGAGCGGCGTGAACAAGTACTCCACAGCTTTCGGGCGCATCTGGCTGTCCGTGGTGTTTGTCTTCCGGGTGCTGGTGTACGTGGTGGCTGCAGAGCGCGTGTGGGGGGACGAGCAGAAGGACTTTGACTGCAACACCAAGCAGCCCGGCTGCACCAACGTCTGCTACGACAACTTCTTCCCCATCTCCAACATCCGCCTCTGGGCCCTGCAGCTCATCTTTGTCACGTGCCCCTCACTGCTGGTCATCCTGCATGTGGCGTACCGTGAGGAGCGGGAGCGTCGGCACCGCCAGAAGCATGGGGACCAGTGCACCAAGCTGTACGACAACGCAGGCAAGAAGCACGGGGGCCTGTGGTGGACCTACCTGTTCAGCCTCATCTTCAAGCTCATCATCGAGTTCCTCTTCCTCTACCTGCTGCACACTCTCTGGCATGGCTTCGATATGCCACGCCTGGTGCAGTGTGCCAACGTGGCCCCCTGCCCCAACACTGTGGACTGCTACATTGCCCGGCCCACCGAGAAGAAAATCTTCACCTACTTCATGGTGGGCGCCTCCGCTGTCTGCATTGTGCTCACCATCTGCGAGCTCTGCTACCTCATCTGCCACAGGGTCTTGCGAGCCGTGCGCAAGGACAAGCCTCAAGGGGGCCGCACCCCCTCGTCCTTTGCCAGCCGGGCTTCCACCTGCCGCTGCCACCACAAGCTGGTGGAGGCAGGTGAGCTGGATCCAGACCCAGGCAATAACAAGCTGCAGGCTTCCGCACCCAACATGACCCCCATCTGACCACAGGCCAGGGGCGGGGCAACACGGGGGCTGCCCGTGGGACAGGCAGGGCGGTGTGGCAGAATGGAGAGGTCCTATGAGGGCTGAGTGGCCCCACTTTGAATTCACTAAGCTATGCA
This sequence comes from Cebus imitator, assembly GCF_001604975.1. Classification (NCBI taxonomy): domain Eukaryota; kingdom Metazoa; phylum Chordata; class Mammalia; order Primates; family Cebidae; genus Cebus; species Cebus imitator. The sequence continues at coordinate 364,809 of NW_016107972.1, read as the reverse complement.
ACCTTCATTTTTGGCAGATATGTTTTGACAGTTGGCACTGGGCTCTCTACCCGGGTATAGGTAACCCACAGACCAGTGGCAGCCCTCAAAGGATGCAGACTTTGAAACAAGCGAATTAACTATCTACACGTGCAAGGGGCCACTTAGGGTGCTGCTAGCAGGGCTTCTAGCTAACCCAGGAAGGGGCTTCTCTGAGGACATAATGTGTAAGAGAGGTGAGGAGTGCTCCCAAGCAGAGACAGCAGCAGCCACAGAACCCTGGAGCCCACGCAAACAGAGACGCTCGCCCTGGGCTAGACTAGGTGGATCTAAGGCATCTCCACTCCCTCCAGAGGAGCCGCCCAGATTCCTGCAGTGGAGAGGAGGTCTTCTCCCAGCAGCAGGTCTGGGGGCCTGAGAGTGAGCCTGACAAGAGGTGCTGGAGACACCCAGGGGTCCCCCAGGTCATCACTTGGCTCAGTGGAAGCCCCCTTCCTCCAAATCCTACTCCCTCAGCCTCAGGCAGTGGATGCTCCCATCCTCCTCCCCTCAACTGTGCTCAGCCTGGTGCCAGCCTTTCAGACCCTGCTCCCAAGGACTCGGGGTGGATGCATTGATAGGACATCCTCCAGACAGCTTCCTTGAAATCAATAAAGGCTGTGTTTTATACAGGTTGGCTCTGTCCCTGGTTCTCCCACACTCCCACCCACAGGACCCTGAAGGTAGGGAAGGTAGCCCTCAGAAAGAGAAAGAGTTCCATGGCTCGGGGTGGAGCTAGGGTGGGTGCTTGTGGCTGTGGCTGCAGCTGCAGCTGGACCTGGGCTAGGCTGGCACTGAGGTTGACAGCTGGGAGCGGGGTTTCTATTAGAGGAGGAGGCTGGGGTGGAACCTACGGATATGTATGTTGAGATTCTAGTTGTGGCCACAAGAGAGCACTGGGCTCCCTCTGCAACGGCGCTTCCAGCCTTCATAATGAGACCCCGCCCTGAGTACACACACAATCACTGCCACTCTCATTATAGACAAACCACACTCCCTCCTCTGTCACCCGGTCACTGCCATCACAACACACATCCCCACCCTGTGTGCACACAATCTCTGTTATTCATACTCTCACTCCTTATGTGCACTCAACAGGGCAGGTAGTCTGCCCTCAAGCATGCGGTCCCAGCCTCACCCACATTTTATTCGGCTCATCCCATTTTCCCTGAGCATTTTCGCTGCACCAGGGCCCTGGCAGGATGCTGGGACTGTACAGGGAGGTAGGACCTGTGCCCGCAGAGCTAAGAGACAGGAACACAGGCTCATCTCGCGCACGAACCAACCCCTGAGGTGGCTCACAGCCCTGCTCCGGTGTTCTGTCATGACCTGAAATTTAGGGGACACCAATACCCAAGGCCAGACCAGAATGGGAAGCAAAACGGGGTGCAAGGCTATATTAACCCAGAGGAACACTTAGTGACTATCAGAGCCAAGGCTGGGAGCCAGCAATTCGGGAGCCAGTGAGCCAAGTGCCACAGCGAGCAAGGAGAGGTGAGGTCGTCGCAGAGACAGAATAGCCAGTGGGTCACCTGTGCCCTCATGGGTGGCCATTAGAGGGTAGATAAGCCAGCCAAATTTAAAGAGCCCAGGGCTGGCTGACACTGTTCCCACACCCCCATGATGGATTCATGGCTTGACCACTTCCTGAGCACAGCTTCAGCATACTACATCTTGGGCAGGCCTTCAGAACCTCAGTCTTGCCATCAGTACAATGGGAATTGTACCAATCAGGGTCCTGGCAGAAAACAGATGGCACATTTAAACCAAGTAACTTCAAAGGGAGTTTCCTAGAAAGACCGTTTTCAACCGTATGGACACTGTAGCACCCTGAGGTTAGTAGCGAGTAACAATGAACAGGAGCTAAGGGATGCAGCCAATGCCAGCAACCAGGTAAATCCCCCAAATTCACTTTCCCATCTCCTGCTTGCCGGCCAGTGGCTCCCACTTACTTAACCAAACCAGAAGTCAGAGGGCAATTCAGCCTCCCAGCGCACAGGGCAGGGTGGAGAGCACAGGAGAACAGAGTCAGCATGGCACCCAGTTCTTCCTACACAGAGGACTGTTGTAGAGGTAGAAGGAAGCACTGTAGGTAAAACTTTAGCACAGCACCAATGTATCTAACAAATTCCCAGGTATGACTGTGCTCAAGAACGTCTCTGCCTGATGCACTGGAGGTCGGCCTCCGCTCAGGCTGGAGGGTTGCAAAGGTCTCAGGGAGGGGTGATCTCCACCTAGTTGCCGATATGCATTCCAGCATCTCCCTGGGTGGTTCTGGCTGCCTGGTCAAGGGTGGCTTGGAGGTCAGAGCAACCAGAGAACATCACGGGCTATTCCTGCAAAGAATTAATGCTCAGCAAGGACTGAGCGTTTAGTCCTGGCCCCATTTCTCCAGGCTATGGGCCAGGACCATGGAGGAGGGGACATTCCAGCCCTGCACAGCCTGCCTTTGACCTGGAGCTGTTCCGAGCAGTGCAGTTCACTGATCTCATCCAGTATGTGTTGGGTGACTACGGTTCACCACCAAGTCGCAGGACACATCGTGTCGCCACAAGGTGGCCCTCACGTCCCCTTGGCCTTCTCAAGGTACATGCCTCTACATCCTCCTTCCCCACCACATGAGTATTCACTGCAAACTCCCTTCAATCATGCATATGACAGATTGGGATTTCATATAGTCTTCAAATCTACACCTACTGTATAACGTCACAGTCACCCCGCAGCCCAAGATAAACAGGAGATTCCTTTGTATTCATTCATTCACCCTGATCCAAGTCCCCATATGGACTGAATGTTTGCGTCTTCCCAAAGTTCATATGCTGAATTTCTACCCAAAGTTCATAAGCTGAATTCTACCCCCCAGTGTGATGGCATCAGGAGGTGGGGCCTTCAGGGGTCACTAGGTCATGGGATGGAGCCTCCTGAATGGGATTAGTGCCCTTATAAGAAGACACAGGAAAGAGATGGTCCCTCTCTCCTCCATGTGAGAATGCAAACAGAAAATGGCCATCACCAAGAACTTCACCATGCTGGCACCTGAATCTCCGACTTCTATGCTTCCCAACTATGAGAAATAAATGTCTGTTGTTTAAGCTACTCAGTCTTACAGCAGCCCAAACTGACAGCCCATCATCTCTCACTGAGATGACTGCTTCCATCTCTCGCTTCCTGCCTCTGACTCTGGGACATGGACCCTGAGGAAGGGTTAAGAGGGTACACTGGGGAGTGGCTTCTATAAGCGGAAAAGGGCAGGAAGCAGGATTGACAGCAAGACGTGTCCCAGGGAGCTCAGAAGCAGAGACTGGGACGTGGGGAGCTCTGCATCGAACAGCAAAGGCGAGGCCTTGGCCATCCCCTGGCCCAGTCATGGCCTGAGGCCATCCCAGGAAGAACATGGCCATCTAGACAGCAGAAGCACCCCTGGAAGTCCTAATAGGTGGAGGCAGTCAGCTGGCTAGGCTTCACACAGCTGGACAGCAAGTCCTACATTGAAGGCGGTTGCCTGTCACCCACCACCGTAGTCTACTCCCGGCACAGCAGCTGGGGTGATCCTGTCAAAATCTAAGTCAGGCCACAACACTCCTCGGTCCCAAATCTCCAAAGGCAACCTACACAGGCCTTCAAGAGCCCACAAGATCTGCCCCACCTGCATCTTGCCTGTTGCCTTGCTAAACGCCTCTCTTTGCTCACCTGTTGCAACCACGTGACTTCCTGCTGTCCCCAAGCCAGGAAGCACCAGGCACACTCCCTCCCCAGGACCTTTGCACACTAGGTTCCCTCCACATGGAATGCTATGCCCGCAAGTAGCCACAGGGCTCCCTCCCTGCCTTCAGGGCTGGCATCAAATGTCAACTGCTGAGTGAGACATCCTCTCCTCTTCTATTAGAAATTGAAACTTGAGGCCGGGCACGGTGGCTCAAGCCTGTAATCCCAGCTCTTTGGGAGGCCGAGGCGGGTGGATCACGAGGTCAAGAGATCGAGACCATCCTGGTCAACATGGTGAAACCCCGTCTCTACCAAAAATACAGAAAATTAGCTGGGCATGGTAGTGCGTGCCTGTAATCCCAGCTACTCAGGAGGCTGAGGCAGGAGAATTGCCTGAGCCCGGGAGGCGGAGGTTGCGGTGAGCCGAGATCGTGCCATTGCACTCCAGCCTGGGTAACATGAGTGAAACTCCGTCTCAAAAAAAAAAAAAAAAAAAAAAAGAAATTGAAACTTGCCACCCCTGCACTCTCACTCCTCCCTACTTTATTTCCCTCACAGCATTCATCGCCATCTAACATGTTCTACATTTTATTATCTGTCTTCTGGCCAGCTAGAATGCAAAACCCCCGAGGACAGGGATTTTTTGTTGTTGTTCCTTGGTTATTTCCAATGTGTAGGACAGCGTCACAGTGCACAGGAGGTGCTCAGCTTACTTTTGCACCAAACTACTTGTTGAATTAACAAATTTACATACAGGCCTGGTGCACTGCTAAATGGTGGAGATATAAAGACCCAGCTGCCTGCCCTCAAGGGGCTCACAGTCTAATGGAAGACAAGTAGACCATGCACCAGGGAATGGGGAAAGGGGGGAGAGGGGAGTGGCTTCCTAGAGACAGAGTTTCAGTTTTGCAAGATGACAATTCTCTGGAGATATGTTGCACAACAACATGAATATACTCAACACTACTGAACTGTACGCTTAAAACCCTTAAGATGATGCATTTTATGGTAGGTGCTTTTTAACACAAATAAAAATGTTTAAATAACAACAAAAACAATGCAGCATGGGTAGTAGCTGAGCCACGGAGAGCACAAAGGTACAGCTAGCCCAGAGGAGGACAGCACGGGGACTTCTGGGAGAAGGCAAACAACCCCTGTCCTGATTCACAGGGGTCGGCACATGAGGGTGCTCCATGCAGAGGGAACAGCACGGACGAAGGCAGGAGTGCACAGAGAACCCCAGCAGTGAGATATGGTTGGGTCACAGAGAGAAGGGTGAGGAGTAAGGCTGGAGAAGTAGCCTAGGACTGGAGGTTGGGGAGCCTAGGGCTTACCCAGAAGGTGATAGGGAGCTATAGATGGCTTTTCAGCAGAGCAATGTTGGTCAGATTCCTAGGGAAGTGTGGAGGCTTGGTTGAAGGGGTGGGGCCAGAGGCCAGGAGACCAGCTGGGAGGCCACTGAGGTGGTGGCAGCCTGAACAGGTCCAGGGCAGTGGGAATGCAGGGAAGTGTGGGGTTCCCGGGACGTTTCCCAGGTGGAAAGGCCAGGTTGTGGTAACTGTTGTCTTGGTTGATCCCAGCTTCTTCATCCTCTGGGGAAGAGGCTGAGTTATTCGAACCTCCTAATTTGAGGAAGAGGTCAGAGCAGGGTGAGGGCAGCCTTGACGTCACTCCCCAGCTCTCCCCTCGCTCCTGCCTCTTCCCAATAGACCGAATCAGAAAGGCTTTGGGAGAGCTGGGGCCAGCCCCAGGAGAGGAACTCGGGAGTGAGCAGAGCTGCAGTGGGGGCGTGGTGAGAACCAGCCTCCAGGAGCCTTGGTTCTCATGCCCTCAAGGGTCAGAACTAAATGGGGCAGTTGTCAGCTTCAGAAATCCAGGAGACTCAGTTCAGCCTGGCCCTGAGGGAGAAGACTAGAGGGGAAGCCAGCTCAGCCGGACCCCCCCAGGGGCAGCCATCCCTGAAGTTCTCAGGTCTGAGTGTCCCCACTCGCCGCCAAAGATGTCCTCCTGCTGGGCCCGAAGACAGAACCCTTAGGGACCCAGCCCTGGGGCCCAGGGAATCCAAGGATTGAATCCTGTTGTGGAGGAACAGGGACTTTTGCGCCACCAGCCCCCCCTCCCCCCCGCCAGTAGCCCCCTGCCACCTTCCCTTTCCTCAGCTGCACCAGCCCCTACCACCCTCCAAGAACAACCCACAGGCCCTTTTTGTTATAGTATCACAATGTTTTTAGCCTCTACTCGCTTGAAAAACTTTATCTACCACCATTACACTATGTGCTTTGATGATGGTACACACTATATGCCATCAACCCTACAGAGTAGATTCTATTACTATCCTCATTCTGCAGAGGAAGAAATTGAGGCACAGGGATTTGAGTCACTTGCCTAAAGGTACAGTAGTCAATAGCAAAGTCTCAACTCCTGGGCTCAGCCACCAACAAAGTCTCAGCACTGAGGGTAGTGGCCACCGTCTCAGGGCCCCACAGCTCCAGGCCCTCTAGCCATGCTCCTGCTGCCTCTCTACCTAGAATGCTCATCCCCTCCACTTGGCTAATGGAGGGGGAAGAGCATTTCCTCTCCTCCGGGAAATGTTCCTAACCAAGTCCCCTGGGAATCATCCAGTGCCTCTCAGGAGAGCTTTCCACATTTATCATTTTACCATTATCCAAGTGCTGATATGCTCAATCCCTGTACCAGCAGCCAGTGAGGGAGAAGGCCAGAGAGCAGGTTTGGCTGGTTCATCATGGCATTCCCAGGTCCCCAGGCAGCATCTGCAGCACAGCAGACCCTCATCGATGTTCACCCACCTGTGATGCCTGAATGCAAGCTCTACGTAGCCCTTTCATTCCTAGGGATGTCCCCGCATCACCCGGCCACCATTTACAGGCATGAGAACTGAGTCTAAGCTAAAGGTCAGGCGGTTCCCCGACCCCATCTCAAGGAGTCTATGGCAGTTGCTTAATGGTCTCTGATTGTGTAGCCTGCCCAGGCATGGAGATGTTTGAGAATTCTGGAAGAACAAGGGCTAGGTGTAGGCAGACCCCAGCTCTACCACAGATGCTGGAAGTGTGGATTACAACCCCTGTCCCGCGTTGTGGCTCTCCACACCGTAATCAGCCTGGATCACCTCATCCTGGCACACTAGGGCCACCTAGCAAATGAGGGGTCCCCACACGCCAGTCCCATCCACCCACCCTCACAGGCCCCCAGGCCAGTAGCCCAGATCAACAGCTCTTCCTGCAGCCCTTTCAAAACCAGCCACCCTGAGAGAGCCTGGCCTGGGAGAACTCCCCTTCCCCCACCAAAGAAACTACAGAAGGAGAGTTTGCCGTCTGGAATACCTGATGGAGAAAGAACGGAGGAGAAGAGGAGTAGGTCAGCCCCTCTTGCCTCCACCCCAAATCACAGGGCCACCTCCCCGAAGTGGGTTTAGGGAGTCTGCACCTCCCAGTCCCCGCCCCCGCCCTCTCTCCAGCGCCCGCCGCCCTCCCCGTCGCGTTTCCTGCCCCCACCCCGCCCCTCTGCGCTATTTAAGGCGCCCCCGCCGCCCGCGCGGTCCAGCAGGGCTCCCGCGGGCGCCGTTCCGGCCATCGTCCCCACCTCCACCTGGGCCGCCCGGCAGGCAGGTGGTGAGTCGCGAGGTAGGAGGGGACCGGGGACGCCACCTGCTCGCAGGAGGCCGGGCGGAGTCTTGGGTCCTCCGAGGCCCGGACCGGGGTTGCTGCGGAACGCAGCAGCGACAGAGCCGCGCTCACCCAGGTGGCCTTGGCCAGGCTCCCACCCTCTTTCCATGGAATCCTTATAACAACCGGAGGCGGTGGGAATACTATTGTTTCCACGCTACTGTGGAGGAGACTGAGGCGCCCAGAGGTTTGTTCCTTATCCAAGGGGCCGCAAATTTGAACCCAGGGCCGCTTCCAGAGCCTGGCTAGAAACAGCTTTGCACCTGGGAAGAGGCACTTCCCCCTTGGGAACTTTGTGGCCTGTGCCTCACCCTGCAGTGAACGATTCCTTTCAAGAGTCTAGAATTTGGCAGCATCAGCTTTAGGAGTGGGAGGGGGTGGGAGTGGAGGTGGAGGAAGAAGTCCATGGTCATTATTGCTGACAGGTGGAGCTAAAGGATGCTGCTGCCTTCAGCTTCTAAAAGCTCTCCCTCCTCCCAGCCCCTGTGGCTCAAAGATTAGAATGACGCCAGCTGGGTAAGATATGAAGCCGGGAGCAAGGACCTGAGGCTTTGAGCCCCCTAAGAAGCAGAAGATAACACCTCTACCAACAGCACCAGCCCCTGCGCTCTGTGGGTAGCCAACTTTGGGCAAAAGGGAGGAAGGGCATAGCCCAGCTGCACAGCCTTGGATAAGTTCCTCTAATTCTGTTCCCATAGGCGAAGGAGCCTCAACTCCACCCAGATTTCCTTGGCCTGTGGCCATCCTGGGGCGATGGCTCGGGGACAAGAGGGACATAGATGTGTGATTAGGTAGAGCCCTTAGCCATAGCAGAATGAGACCATGCAAAGAGGTTGGCAGCCAACATCCAAAAATCTGCTTTGGGTCCTGCCTGCACTGCTGAGTGGGAGCCCCCAGGCTGGTCCTTCCCCTTCCTGAGCCTGGGTTTCTTTGTAGGTAGGACGGGCAAGGCAGACGTCCCTGCAGACTTGTTGCTGGACGAACGAGAAGGATGCCATGCTGACATGCTGACACACTCTGTCTCCTTGCAGACGGAGGCCCAGGAGCCATGGGTGACTGGGGCTTCCTCGAGAAGCTGCTGGACCAGGTCCAGGAGCACTCCACCGTGGTGGGCAAGATCTGGCTGACAGTGCTCTTCATCTTCCGCATCCTTATCCTGGGACTTGCCGGCGAGTCAGTGTGGGGTGATGAGCAGTCAGATTTCGAGTGTAACACGGCCCAGCCGGGCTGCACCAACGTCTGCTATGACCAGGCCTTCCCCATCTCCCACATCCGCTACTGGGTGCTGCAGTTCCTCTTCGTCAGCACGCCCACCCTGGTCTACCTGGGCCATGTCATTTACCTCTCTCGGAGAGAAGAGCGGCTGCGGCAGAAGGAGGGAGAGCTGCGGGCACTGCCGGCCAAGGACCCACAGGTGGAGCGGGCGCTGGCGGCTGTAGAGCGTCAGATGGCCAAGATCTCGGTGGCAGAAGATGGTCGCCTGCGCATCCGTGGAGCACTGATGGGCACCTATGTGGCCAGCGTGCTCTGCAAGAGCGTGCTAGAGGCAGGCTTCCTCTATGGCCAGTGGCGCCTATACGGCTGGACCATGGAGCCTGTGTTTGTGTGCCAGCGAGCGCCCTGCCCCTACCTCGTGGACTGCTTTGTCTCTCGCCCCACGGAGAAGACTATCTTCATCATCTTCATGCTGGTGGTTGGACTCATCTCCCTGGTGCTTAACCTGCTGGAGTTGGTGCATCTGCTGTGTCGCTGCCTCAGCCGGGGGATGAAGGCACCGCAGGGCCAAGACGCACCCCCAACCCAGGGCACCTCCTCAGACCCTTACACGGACCAGGTCTTCTTCTACCTCCCCATGGGCCAGGGGCCCTCATCCCCGCCATGCCCCACCTACAATGGGCTCTCATCCAGTGAGCAGAACTGGGCCAACCTGACTACGGAGGAGAGGCTGGCTTCTTCTAGGCCCCCTCTCTTCCTGGACCCACCCCCTCAGAATGGCCGAAAATCCCCCAGTCGCCCCAGCAGCTCTGCTTCTAAGAAGCAGTATGTATAGAGGCCTGGGGCTTATGTCACCCAACAGAGGGGTCCTGAGAAGTATGGCTGCCTGGGATGCCCCCGCCTTGAAGGCTCTGCATTGATGACTGGGCCAGGGAAGCAGATGCCTGCTGGCCATAGAGCCGCATTGCAAGTTGTTCTTGAACACCTGAGGCCTTCCTGGTGCCCACCAGGCACTATGGCTTCCTCTCCAGTATGTGGCTTTGCCTGAGCACAGACAGGGTCAGCATGGGAGGCTCCTGGCCAAGGGTATTGGGGGCCCTCTGGCCTTTTGCAACTGATCCAGAGGGACCCAGAGCCAACTTACCCCAACCTCACCCTACGGAAGAGTCACCCATGCGCAGGTTGGCCTCACAACCTCACCTCACAGGAAAAGGCAGATTGAGGCTGCTGGGTCAGCCTTGATCTCACAGACAGAGCCTATGCCGGATCTGGCCCTGTCAAGGGAACTGGAGCCTTGTTTTCATCACTCCTTCCTAGTTCTGCTGTTCATGCTTCTAAAATAAACAGGACTTGATCACAAGCTAGGTGTGTATTTATACAATCATATGTGCTGGGGGTGGGAGGGATTGAGTTATTTTGCCCAGGCTTCCTTTTCTTTTTGGTCCATAATCTCTTTGGTCTCTGCAACCCCCAACTCCAGCCAGCACCTTGAACCCTCAAACTCATACCTTCTGGCCCCAACAGCCCTGATTCCTAAATGCTCTGCCTTTTGAAAAGCCTCAGACACTATCTTCTTTTCGTCCCCACTGCTCCAGCCCATTAAGCATAAGTGTCCTTGCCCTGCCTCCCCCATGCCCGTCGCTAATCTGGCCACACTGCCCCCTGCAAAGTGCTTCCATACTGGATGGTTTGCTCCCCAAGCATGCCTGCCAGCCAAACCCTTCACGGTCCAGTTCAGGCAGGCCCTGCGCTCACCCCACCTCATCCTCATCCTTGGTATTTGGGAATGGAGGCTTAGGTCACTTGTCCTTCCTACCTTGGCCCTTTCTAGTCTGCCCACCAGGAGGAGCAACTTAAGGATCTGCTTTTTATCTGCTCTCCATGCACCCAGACCTCAGTAAGGACAATGGCAATGTACAGAAGTGGAAGAGGTTGAATCTTGCCAATGAGTCACCAAGGCTGCAGAAACAAAATGAACAATTGAACTGGGTCTTGACTAGGAGTTCACTGGGGAGGGAAAGAGAACACTGCTTGTGCAAAGTCAGAGGAGGGACTGACAGGCTGAGGGGGCACTTAGGTCCTGATGAGCCATCGAGATACAGGAGGCGTGGCTGAGGATGGGTCCACTGCTGGCAGAATTGACCTATGTGGAAGGTGACCCAGGCAGGGGAGAGCACTAGGTAGTGACCCTCAGAGGCAAGCTGGTTGTCCTCCCTTTCCAGGGAGACCTCTTGGGCTAGGGCTGAAGAAGGGAAGGGGGCCTATCTGATACGGCCACATCCTTCTTGAAAGCCATGATGCCTTTACAGCAGGCTGGCAAGTTGGCCCCTCTCCCATCAGGATATGTGTTGAAAACACCAGCTCTGTACCCCTCATCCACAGCTCACTCACTCACTTGCTGCTTACCCAGCAAGTCTGAATGCTCAGCCTAATAAAATTACCACCCTCTTCCTCTTCCAGCTGTGGTTTGCATTGTTCCCTCTGAATCCCTTAAATCGATCAGGCCAGTTTCCTCGTGGCTCCCCAGATTCACCCAGTACATTCCCACCCTGCTCCTGTGTCAGCATGCCGTGTCCCTGACCCCATACCTCAAAATTCCGCCAATCCTTTAAATACTACTGGACCCTGGAAAAGGCCTTAGTGCAGAATAATGAGATGAGCTTTAGCATCAGAGGGCCCTGAGTTTAAATGCTGTGGTCTGGAGTCAATTATTTCGCTTCTCTAAGTCTCAGTTTTCTATTCCCTAAAATGCAAATAGCATCACCTGCCTCACAAGTGATGGGAAACCAAATAAGTGAAAGTACATGACTGTGCCTGGCTCAGGAATCATGCAGTAAAATTAAGCTCACACCTTTCAGCCAGGCTAACAGAGGTTCCAGGAAGCCCTCCTGACTTCTCCAGCTAGTCTCCAGCAATCGCCAGTACCTCTCAGGGATCTGAACCACTGCTGGATTGAGTGAGGCTGGGCTCAATCCTGAAAGCCTCAAAAAGGAGGCTGTTCGCACACTGGAAGTCCATGACCCCAGGAAGTTGAGGTCCTTGTCTAAGAGATTCTCCTCTGGCCAGGGTGAGAGGCTAGAGGCTGCAGGTTAGAAGTTGTTCTTTTACTTTGGGAGGCTGAGGCGGGTGGATCACCTGTGGTCAGGAGTTTGAGACCAACCTGATCAACACGGAGAAACCCCATCTCTATTAAAAATACAAAATTAGCCAGACATGGTAGAACATGCCTGTAATCCAGCTACTCAGGAGGCTGAGGCAGGAGAATCATTTGAACACGAGAGGCAGAGGTTGCAGTGAGCCAAGACTGTGCCATTGCACTCCAGCCTGGGTGACAAAAGTGAAACTCTGTCTCAAGGGGAAAAAAAAAAAGTTGTCCTTTTAGAGCCAGCATTACCCAAGGGGCCTGAGAACCCTTGTTTGGTGTTTCTGTTATCCCCAAACTTTCCTAGTTTGGAAAGGTAGGAGAAGAAAGGTTTTGGTGAGCAGAGATGGCATCCTTCCCTTCCCTCAAAGCTCACCCACTTTGAGCTTAGTGTCAGAGCTGGGATCAGGCTGGGGCTCAGGAACTCAGACCTTTGGCAAGACGAGTTGGGTCCTAGACTGGTGGCCACACAAACACAAGGACATATGGGCTGGGGGTTTAAGAGTGGGGACAGTGTTGTGGGGCTGGGATCATACCATTTGGGGTGGGGTATGGTGAAGGCTACGCAGTGAAGAGCGGCTGTAAGCTCTGTCCCACCTGTATTCCCTTGCCAGGTACTGTACCAAAGTGACACAAACTGCAAGGCTTAAGCAACAGAAACTGATTCTCAGTCTGGAGGCCAGAAGTCTGAGATCAAGCTATCCAAAGGGCTAGTTCCTTCCGAGGGCTGTGAGGGAGACTGCTCCATGTGTCTCTCTTAGCTCTGGTGTTTTGCTGGCAATCTTCGGCACTCCTTGGCTTTTAGACGCATCACTCCCATCTCTGCCTTCATCTTCACCTGGTGTTCTCCCTTTACCTGTGTCTGTCTCTGTGTCTAAATTTCCCTTTTATAAGGACATCACCCATATTGGATTAGGACCCACCCTAACGACTTCAATTTAACTTGATTACCCCTCAAAAGACCTTATTTCCAAATAAGGTTACATTCTGCAGTATTAGGGGTTAAAACTTCCATGTAACTGGCAGGAGGCACGATTCAACCCAGACGACCACCCTCATGGCCCCACCTCACCTCTAAGCACTGGCTCACTGTAACCTTTGCCTCCCAGGTTCAAGCAATTATTGCGCCTCAGCCTCCCCAGTAGCTAGGATTACAGGTGTGTACCACTGTGCCCGGCTAATTTTTGTATTTTTAGTAGAGATGGGGTTTCACCATGAAACCCTCTCAGGCAGGAGCTCTGGAAAATGCTAGGTTTGTTGGATGCAGGCATCTCCCTGGTGATGTGGCTGTGTTCATCTCCCTGTGAACACAGCAGGTTCACACCTTTCTTTTCCTTTGCTTCCTTCTTACCTCTCACCAGTCTCTCCCTTGCTGCCATCAACCAAAATCTAGGTTGACAGCTGATGGTTCTCAGTTACAGAAAGAGCCACCGTTTGCAGTTAGGAGACTCGGCTCCTACCTCACACCTCTCATACTCGCTTGACTGTGGCTGTTTCCCTTCTCCAGGCCTCAATTTCCCCATTGTGAAATGAAAGAGTTGGATAAGAAACATGTACGTGACAATTAGGTATGAGGAGCGTTGCATGGGGTAACTTGTCACTCATCATTGATCTGAAACTCACGAGTGATGTTGCTACTTTGCATGAATCAGAAAGAAGTCAAGGTTGTTTCTGTAATAAGATTAATTCCAGTCACTTAGATTCACATTGCCTTCCTGAATAGGAAAGACAAGGATGGGGTTATGTGGAGTGCACTGGGAATTTTGCATAACCCAAGGTCACCTTATCTATGACCCATGGGAGCATGAGGACATCACAAGCTGCACATAAACAAAGTAGAAGGCTGTCAAGCTGGGTGATGTCAAAACTTCTTCCCAATCTAACACATTGGCTCACTAGCCACTGGCTTTCCGGCCTTATGGTTCTATCATTGACCTCCAGTTTTTTGACTAGGGATTCTTCCTTTTCACACCAACTTCAGCATGACCATTGACATTTGCAGGAAGAGGTATCATCACAGCATTGTCAGAACATCTCTCTCCACCTCTAAGAATCTCTCTCCAGCCTTGGCTCTGATCCCAGAGCCATGGGACACTCAGTTCTGTCCTTCCCAAATAGTACTGCAGCCACATACAGACAGCCACCAGGTCCAGCCTGAGCCTGCCTTTCCCTCCCATTCCTCCAGATAATCCTGATTTCCAGAAGTCTCTGGCCAACCTGCAATTTGTTTACTTTCTTTTTTTTTTTTTTTCTGAGATGAAGTCTCACTCTGTTGCCCAGGCTGGAGTGCAGTGGCATGATCTCGGCTCAATGCAATCTCTGCCCCCCGGGTTTAAGCAATTTTTGTGCCTCAGCCTTCCCAGTAGCTAGGATTACAGGTGTGTACCACCAGGCCTGGCTAATTCTTATCTTTTTAGTGGAGACTAAAATAGTTGTATTTTTCTAAAATAGTTGTATTTTTGTATTTTTAGTAGAGACTAAAATAGTTGTATTTTCTTTTAACAGTTGTATTTTTCACTATGTTGGCTAGGCTGGTCTTGAACTCCTAACCTCAGATGATCCACCCACCTTGGCCTCCCAAAGTGCTGGGATTATAGGCGTGAGTCACTGCGCCCAGCCTACTTTCCCCTTACCATGTGCCACCCTCCCTGTATGCTAGACATGACACTCTGGTTGGTCAGAATCCAGATTATTGCCTCTCTTGCCCTAAAAAACTTCTACTTCTATTAATGCAGCCTAAGATTACATTTTTTAAATTTTCTCCTCCTTTACATATATAAAAATTCTTTTGAATTATAAAGATAATGGATGATCATTGAAGACAGTGAATGAGACCCCACCACCCAGAGGTAACAACTGTTAATATTCAGCAGTAATTCCCTCCAGCCTTCTTCCATGTATATTTTAAAATAAAATCTTAGTAAAGATATACCTACAATTTTATATTGTGCTTTTTTTTCATTTTACAACAAATCATAAGTTTTTTCTCATGTCATTAAGAATATATTTTTGGAAATACCACTTAAAGGCTTTATTAATGCCTATTTAAACCATGACCCTGATATTGGATTTTTAGAATGTTCGCAGCTAATCACCCTCTATTATAAACTGTACTGTGATGCAGATGTTTATACCTAAATGTTTTCCAACTTTCTGTTTCCTTAAAAAAAAAAAAGACATTCCAAGAAGTGAAATTACTGGGTCAAAAGGTAGGAAATTTTAATTAAAGAAAATTTAGGGGTTTTTTTCTGATTGTGGAAGTGATTCATTGTAGATGATTCAGAAACACAGAAAGCACAAATTACAAGAAATGAAGCCACAGACTGCCTCTGAGTGGGAATGGAGGTGGAGCTAAAAACAAGAGTGTTCATTGAAAGCACCTAGGCCCCAGGGATTCCCTCCCTTCACTGAGCAGCGAGGTGACCACACCTTCCCAACTCTGTGAAGGGGTGGACGTTTATTCTCTGGAGAGGATAAAATCGAGAAATGCAGCCTGGTGCAGTGGCTCATGCCTATAATCCCAGCACTTTGGGAGGCCGAGACAGGTGGATCTCTTGAGGTCAGGAGTTCAAGACCAGCCTGGTCAACATGGTGAAACCCCCATCTCTACTAAAAAATTAGCCGGGCATGGTGGTGCACGCCTGTAGTCCCAGCTACTTGCACTCCAGCTTGGGTGACAGAGCGAGATTCTGTCTCAAAAAAAAAAAAAATCGAGAAATGCCAGGCATAATTGAGGGTAGGAGCACCATAAATAAAAGGAATTAAGTGGAAGTTTACATACTGAACAGTGGGTCCTTCTGCCTTCTCCCCAAAACTGACTCCCAAAACACTGGCTGATGGATGAGGCTAAAAAAAAAAAGAAAGAATCTGATCTAGCCTGAGGTCATGAAAGCCTGCCTGGAGGAGCTGGGCTTCACAGCCTGAACAGAATGATCTAGGAAGAGATGGGGAAGAGAATTCCAGGCAGATGGAATAGCATTTTCAAGGCTCTGAAGAAGGAGGAAGGGGCTTGAGATATTTGTTGCTCAGGGATGTTTTTGATACAGACTGCCAAGTTGCTTTCCAGAAAAAAAAATTACTCATATATTCAGTGGCATTTTATGAAAGTGCTCATTTCAAGGTATACATAAGATGCATTATTATAATTTTTAAATTCCTTTGCCTATTATTAATTAAACAGGGGAAAAATGGTATCACCTTTCAATGGTGAGGCCTGATTACTAGTGAGTGTAGACTTTTTTTTTTTTTTTTTTTCCCAGGCTGGAGTGTAGTGGTGCAATCTGGACTCATTACAGCCTCCTCCTCCCAGGCCTAAGCAATTCTTGTGCCACAGCCTCCCTAGTCGCTGGGATTACAGGTGTGTGCCACCATGCCTGGCTAATTTTTGCATTTTTTTATTTGTAGAGATGGAATTTCATCATGTTGCCTAGGCTGGTCCCTAATTCCTGGACTCAAGCAATACACCTGCCTCAGCCTCCCAAAGTGCTGGGATTACAGGCATAAGCTACCATAGCTGGCTAGTGAGGGTAGAGTTTTTAACGTATACTTCTTCAGCACTTTCGTTCCTTCTACGAATGTATTTTGCCCATTTTTCTATCAGGTTTTACTATTTTCTGATCAATTTGTATAAGCTCTTTGTAGACAGAGGATATAGACCCTTTACCCGGCATATTTGTTATAAAAAATTTTTCTGTATTATTTTGTTCTTTTGTCTGCAGATGTTTTTAATTTGTATGTAGTCAAATTTATGGATGTTTTTCCTTTCCAGTTATTTTGGGCTTACACTGTTATCCTCTTTCTAATATTATTTTTAATTTAATACTTTAATCTGCCTTGAACATAATATGAGACAAATAATTATTGAACAAAATAAGACAAAGCATGAACAATTAACCTAATTTTAGCATAAAAGGTGAAGTGCTAACTTTACCCACCAAATAATCAATGGTTTTGGCAGCACTTATTGGATATTCCTTCCTATACTAATTTGTGGTAACAGCTTCACTATACTACATTTCACACTACATTTTATAGACTACCTATAATTCTGTTCCATTAATCTGTCAATTTATATGATACCACCATGCTTTTCATCAGTGTTGCTTTCTAACACAATCTTTCTGGTGTTTTTTTGGTTTGTTTTGCTTGTTTTATTTTGTTTTGAGACAGGATCTAGCTCTGCTGCCCAGGCTGGAGCGCAGTGGTGTGATCTTGGCTCACTACAGCCTCCACCTCGTGTACTCAAGCATCCTCCCACTTCAACCTCCCGAGTAACTGGGATCACAGGCACACATCACCATGCCTGGCTAATTTTTGTATTTTTTTTGTGGAGACAGGGTCTCACTATGTTGTCCAGGCTGATCTGCCAGGCTGGAATGCAGTGGCACAATCTTGACTCACTGTAACCTCCTCCACCCGCCGGGTTGAAGTGTTTCTTCTGACTCAGCCTGCAGAGTAGCTGGGATTACAGGTGTGTGCCACCACACCCAGCTAATTTTTGTATTTTTAGTGGAGATGGGGTTTCACCATGTTGGCCAGGCTGGTCTCGAACTCCTGGCCTCGTGATCCACCCGCCTTCCAAAGTGCTGGAATTACAGGGGTGAGCCACCACACCTGGCCAATATAGTCTTAATATCTGGTAGGATCCATTTTCCTTTTGTTATTTCTACTTTTCTTGAGACTCCTGGAAGCCAGGTATATATTTTCTATGCAAGTGTTTGGAAGAGTCTTGTCAGTGGATCTGACAGATCCAAAAGAAAAAACCTAAAGACATGGGCACCAGGGGCTCCCCAAGAAATAGACAGCTAGATGGCCACACAGTGAAAATCACAGTCAGGAAGTCCTAATCATGCACACAGATAGTCCAAACAGCTTTTTTTTCCCCATTAAGTTGAGTTTTTCTTTGCCTACTGCAATGGTTAGAGTGTCCAAAACAAATGTTTTGTTTTTGTTTGTTGAACAGACTTTATCTTCTGAATATTCAAAAATGCTCTTCTAGAATATTTTTAGGTTAACAGCAAAACTGAGCAGAAGATAAAGAGATTTTCCTCATATCCTCTGCCCACTTCCCACATGCACAGCCTCCTCACGTCAACATCCCCCACCAGAGAGGTACATTTGCTACACTTGATTAACCTACATTGACGCATCCTTATTACCCAAAGTCCATAGTTTACAGTAGTGTTCTCTCTTGGTCAGACAGCTTTTTAGTGACCCTCTTTTAAATATAAGCACATGGCTAAGGATCCCAGGCATTTGAGAAAATCATCTAATATGAAAGAGTCTAAAATAATCAGAATAAAGCTCTCCAGAGAAAAGAGAGATTATGCATGGAGAATACAACATTTTTAACTATTATTACTTTATTCAGAAAAATATGATAATGTCTTTCTGATATGATAAAGAGGGTATTACAGCCAAGGAATAAGATAATACTCTAAGAAACAGATACGTAGACAACAATGACAAAACCAAGTTATTGGAAAGTAAAAGTATAATAGTAGAATTGAAAACTTCAATAGAAAGGCTGAAAGATAATGAAGTTCCCTAGAAACTAGAGTAAAAGACAAAGATACAGACATATATGAGGCCAACAAACATATGAAAAAATGCTCATCATCACTGGTCATTAGAGATATGCAAATCAAAACCACATTGGGATACCAGCTCACGCCAGTTAGAATGGCAATCATTAAAAAATCTGGAAACAACAGATACTGGAGACGATGTGGAGAAATAGGAACACTTTTACACTCTTGGTGGGAGTGTAAATTAGTTTATCCATTGTGGAAGACAGTGTGGCAATTCCTCAAGGATCTAGAAACAGAAATTCCATTTGACCCAGCAATCCTGTTACTGGGTATATACCCAAAGGATTATAAATCATTCTGTTATAAAGACAACATGCACACATATGATCATTGTGACACTGTTTACAATAGCAAAGACGTGGAACAAACCCAAATGCCCATCAATGATAAACTGGACAAGGAAAATGTGGCACATATACACCATGGAATACTATGCAGCCATAAAAAACAATGAGTTTATGTCCTTTGTAGGGACATGGATGAATCTGGAAATCATCATTCTCAGCAAACTGACGCAAGAACAGAAAACCAAACACCACATGTTCTCACTCATAGATGGGTGTTGAACAATGAGAATACATGGACACAGGAGGAAAGCATCACATGCTGGGTTCTGTTGGGGGGCTGTGGGAGGGAAAGCGGGGGGGGAGGTTGGGGAGAGATAATATGGGGAGAAATGCCAGATATAAGTGACGGGGGGATAGAGGCAGTAAATCATCATACCATGTATGTACCTATGCAACAATCCTGCATGATCTGCACATGTACCCCAGAACCTAAAGTACAATTAAAAAATAAATAAATAAAAATTTTAAAAGAAAAGATATAGAAATGATTCAAGGACAAATCTAGAAGTTCTAACAAAAATTACAGAAAAGAGGAGTAGAAAAAAAATGGGAATGAAAGTAATGAAAAAAAATTCAATAATCTCTAGATTGAGAGAGCCATTGAGTGCCTAGCCCAGTGGATAAGTATAGGTCCACTCTACTGAAAATTTTCAGAGACAAAGAGATGAGTCTACAAGTTTCCAGAGAAGAACAGAGTTTCACACACAGGCTCAAGAATCAGAATGACATTAGACTTTGCAGTAACAATACCGGAAGCTACAAGACACTGGAACAATGCCTTCAAAATCCTGAGAAACACAATTTTCCACCCAGAATCCTATACTCAGGCCTATAATCATTTTAATAGTATAATTCCTTGAAAGTTTGGATACTTCACTTGCCTGTAAAGCCAATTGGATTTAGTGCCTTTTTTATATGTCATTCTTCAAAAACTTTTTAACTATCTTCAGCAACTAGTTGTCTGTTCAAATTCTCTTTGTCATAAATCTCTCTTAGTAATTTATACTTCTTCACCAAAAAATGCCTATTTGAATTAAGTGTTCAGGAATCCTTATCTCATCACACCACATATTCTCATTTTATATTTTACATTTTTACCAAAAGCCCTAAGTAAAATTGTTCCTTGACAGCTGTGTGTGCCAACGTGAAGATGTTTTATAACTAGGGTTATGCTAGTTTTAGAGTAAATTGGAAAGATTTCCAACTAAAACCCCTGAGCCTTTTATAAGTGGGCTGCCACTAAGCTATTACTAAATATGAGTTTATGTAATTGAGAATTTGGGCAATGAAAGTGACAAATATGACATCTGCACCAATTAAATGCCATCATATCTACTTCAGCTCATTGATCCAACTAACAAGCACTATCCTCTTAAATCTGGATTTTGTCAACCAGAATATTAGTCACTCCTGGTTTTGATAAATCAGATTTATCCTTAATCTGATAAATCTAAGAAGCTTAATGCAATTAAGTGGCATTCCCTGGTGGAGATTATGCTTATTCCTGGGTTTGAAGTCTTTGTTAAGTGAAAAATACTATTTCTAAATGACCATATCCTTTGCTCCACCCAACCCCACAGGATGGGAAACAGAAAAGCAAAGTATCACAGAGGGCTGAGGTTAGGAGGCCTGATTATCTAGGTCATTTGCCAATTTCAGGGAACCTCCATCAGTTCAGCTCAGCAATGACCCAGAGGAATCTCTAAAACCAAAAATAGGAACTCTTGTGTAAAGGGAGGGTAAATTCCCAAGAAGGGCAGACACAGGAAGTCAATTCCAGCACAGGGTCCATAAAGCTTTCCAAGAGGTGACATCCAGGTATTAGGTTAGGATAACAGGTGCAAAAGCCAAGCTTTAGCCATGGGAAGAACCAGCCTTATCCTATGGCGGTCAGTCCTGCCAAGACAGAACCAAGGATAGGGAGCCCACATGGCTTCCCATCTCTAGAGAGGACTACAGAAGGACCAAGCAGATGATAGCAGGGTATGTCAGAGGCAGACATATCTAGAATAGAGATAACAAGGGACAGGCCAAGACCAAGAACTTTACCAGTCCAATAGCAACATCAATGGGATTTTTGATATTATTTACAAATAAGGTTATATATACAATTGTGTTTTATCACATCTGCTAAAAGAGCACTTAACATGCACATATTTGAAACATACCACAATGTTTGTAACTCTGTCTATACAATTCTTTAATATTTACTATGGTGGCTGGGTGTGGTGGCTTACACCTGCAATCCCAGCACTTTGGGAGGCCGAGGCAGGTGCATCACTTGAGGTCAGGAGTTCGAGACCAGCCTGGCCAACATGGTGAAACACCGTCTCTACTAAAAATACAAAAATTAGTTGGGCATGGTGGCTCACGCATGTAATCCCAGCTACTCAGGAGGCTGAGGCAGGAGAATCACTTGAACCCAGGAGGCAGAGGTTGCAGTGAGCTGAGATCACACCACCACACTCCAGCCTAGGCAACAGAAAGAGGCTCTGTCTTAAAAACATATAATAATAGGCTGGGCTCTGTGGCTCACAGCTGTAATTCCAAAACTTTGGGAGGCCAAGGCGGGTGGATCACAAGGTCAGGAGTTCAAGACCAGCCTGGCCAAGATGGCAAAACCCCATCTCTACAAAATATACAAAAATTAGTCAGGAGCAGTGGCAGGTGTCTGTAATCCCAGCTACTCAGGAGCCTGAGGCTGGAGAATCACTTGAACCTGGGCAGCAGAGGTTGCAGTGAGCCAAGATCATGCCACTGCATCCCAGCCTGGGAAACAGAGTGAGACTCTATCAAAAAAAACAAATAAATAAAAAATAAAATTATATATATATGCATATATATATATATATATATATATATAATATTTACTATGCCAAAAAGTGAAAATGTCCCAAACTTCTCAACATCTGAAAGGCTTTACAAAGAGTCAAAAAACTGGATCAAGGAATTTTATATTATGGGTATCTAGGTCTTTCTAGGGTGTGAACTATGCATCTCCAGTGCTCAGAATCAGGGAATTCCTACAAAGAGCAACTATTTTTTGAACCAGGGAAATAAGTTCATTAAAATTTATAGAATGTAATCAAACTGGATTCAGAGATTCTCACAGGACTCAGCAGGAGTAAAGTCCATGAGATTTTTGCTTTTGTTTTTGTTTTTTAAAGAATATGAAAAAGTAAAGAACATGGGAGATCTACCCTATCCACAGCCACATTAGAATTGAATTCCAAAATACTGCATGAGAGGCTGGCAAGAAACACAAAAAGGAAAGTACATCCCTGGACCTGGAGTGGGGACAGGCTGGCGGCAGCAGGGGAGGTGTTGGGTGTTATAATAAAATGGAGCAAATAGGAATCCAGTTCAATAAGAGAATTATCTTCCTTGGGGTTAGCAGCTATCTCTGAACAGGCATATGAATCCCTTCCTATTGAGGAGAGTCCTAAGATCATTTCAAGGCAGATTCTGTCTTCCATTATGGTAGCCAAAGTGAAGAGACAGTACCTTTCTCCTAGAACCTAACAAGCAGGGCAAACAGCCCATGACTTAAGTTCAGCCAACCAGATGCTTCCACCCAGGACTCTCCAGAAAGTGCTGCAAAGGCACAAGGAAGGTAAAGATAAGCCAAGTAGTATGATAGTGAGTGCCCAGGGACTACAGAATCCAAAAACAGAACAGGACATGTCCAGTGACAGCATCATCAGATAGAGAATTCTAAGCAAACTATGTCCATGATGGTGTGAATCTTGGCTGCTGTCGTAGCCAAAACACCTGCAAGTGGATAATTTATTTAAAAAAAAAATTATTTCTCACAGTTTGGGAGGCTGGGAAGGCAAGATCAAGGCACCAATAGGTTCAACATCTGATGAGGGCCTGGTCTCTGCTTCCAAGATGACTCCTTGCTGCTGTAACCTTCAGAGGGGATGAATGCTGTATTCTCTCACGCTGAAAGGGATGGAATGGCAAAAAGGGGGTCCTAGCCAGTTCTATCCAGCCCTTTATAAAGTCACTAATCCCATAAATGAGGGCTCTGCTCTCATGACTTAATTACCTCCTAAAAGCCCTACCCCACATCTTAATACAATATTGGCAATTTAAGTTTTAACATGAATTTTAGAGGGTATGTAAACATTAAAACCATAGCATTCTGCCCCTGATTCCCAAAATTCATGTCCTTCTCACATGCAAAATATTTGTCATTAAAAGTAATAGCAAAAACCACAATTACTTTTGCACCAACCTAATATATTCCTTCCATTCCAGTAGCTCCAAAAGTCTTAACTCATTTCAGCATCAACTCAAAAGTCTAAAGTCTAAATCAGATATGGGTGAGACTCAAAAAAATGATTCATCCTGAGGTAAATTCTCCCCTAGCTGTGAGCCCGTGAAATTGAACAAGTTATGTGCTTCCAAAATACAATGGCATAATAGGCACAGGACAGACATTCCCATTCCAAAAGGGAGTAAAAAGAAGAAAGGGGTAACAGGCCCAGGTAAGTCCAAAACCCAGCAAGGCAAACAGCATTCAGTCTTGGGGCTTAAGAATAATCCTTGACTCCAACTCTGTCCCACCTTCTGGACACAGTAAGATGGGGGTTGGACCCCAAGGCCCCAGGCAGCCCCACCCCATGGCTTCTCTGAGCACAGCCCAAACAGAGGCTCTCAAGGGTTGAAGTCAGGTGCCTGTGGCTCTCCTTGGTTGACGTTGCATGCTGGTGGCTCTACAGGTCTGGGATCTTGGGGGGCGGCCTTGCCTCCAAAGCTCTACTAAGCATTGCCCAAGTGGGGGCTATCTGCAGTATCTCTGACCTCATAGCTCTGTTCTGCTATCTATTACCCTAGTGGGGACTCTCGGCGGCTCCACTCCCATGGTCATTAGGCATTGGCAAGGCTCTTTGAAGCATCCTTTGATATCTAGGTGGAAGTAGCCACGCCTCCACAGCTCGTGCACGCTGTGCACCTGCAGAGTTAGCACCAGAGAAACATTGCCAAGTTTTGCCATTTGTGCCCTCCAGAGCAGTAGCTCAAGCCATACCTAGGCCCACTTGAGCCCCAGCTCAGATGGTTAAGGAACACTGTACCAGAATCTGGGGAGCAGAAACTGAAGGCAGAGCTGGGCAGTGAGTCCTGAGGTCCCATGGGTGCCCTGGGCCCTTCCCTTGAAACCATTCAGTTCTCAAGGCCCTGGTGCTCTGGAACTATAATGGGAGTGGCAGCCTCAAAAATCTCCAAAATGCCTTTGGGGTCATTCTTTCTTTATCCTGATGAATAGCATCTGACTCCCCTTCATCCATGCTAATCTCCTTACCAAACATTCGCTTGGCTACCCGCTTGGTATTCTCTCCTGAACATGCTTTTTTATTCTGTACATAGCAAGGCTAAAAATTTTCCAAAGGCTTAAATTCTGCTTGCCTTTTGATTATAAATTCCATCTTTCATTCATTTCTCTCTTCTTACATTTTACTATAAGCATTCAAGAGAAATCATCCAGCACCCTGAACACTTAGATTTCTTCTGCCAAATATCCTAGTTCACGGCTCCTATGTTCTGCCTTCTACAAAGCAGTAGTACATGAATACAATTCAGCTCAATTCTTTGCCACTTTGTAACAAAAATAGTCTTTCCTCCAGTTTCCAATAACACGTTTCCTCATTTCCATCTGAGACTTCATCAGGATTGTCTTTACCACTCATATTTTACCCTTTTTTTTTTTTTTTTTTGAGACAGAGTCTTGATCTGTCGCCAGGCAATCTTGGCTCACTGCAATCTCCACCTCCCTGGTTCAAGCGAGTTCCCTGTCTCAGCCTCCTGAGTAGCTGGGATTACAGGCACGCGTCACCATGCCTGGCTAACTTTTTGAATTTTTAGTAGAGATGGGGTTTTACTGTGTTGGCCAGGCTGGTCTTGAACTTCTGACCTTAGGTGATCCACCTACCTCGGCCTCCCAAAGTGCTGGGATTACAGGCATGAGATACTGCACCTGCCTACTTTATTTTTCATATACAGATTCTTGCTCTGTTACCCAGGCTGGAGTGCAGTGATGCAATCCTGACTCACCACCACCTCAAGTTCCCGGGCCCAAGTGATCCTCCCACCTCAGCCTCCCAAGTAGCTGGGACCACAGACATGCACCATCAAGACTGGCAATTTTTTTTATTTTTGTAGAGATAGGGTCTCCCTATGTTGCTTAGGCTGATCTCAAACTCCTGAGCTCAAGTGAGCCTCCTGCCTTGGCCTCCCAAGGTGCTGAGATTATAGGCGTGAGCCACGGCACCCAGCATACGACCCATATTTTTACCAACATTCTGTTCACAACCACTCAGTCTCTAGGAAGATGTGGCTTTCTCTACAGCCCTCTTCTTCTGAGCTCTCACCAGAATTACCATGCATGGTGATTAATGGAGCAACATTAATGCTCTGTTCACGATCATCTAGGCTTTTTCCGGCATACACCTCCAGCCTCTTCCTTCTAGCCTCTACCCATTTCTCAGTTCCAATACTGCTTCCACACTTTTGGGGACTTGTTATCATAATGCCCCACTTCTCATACCAACTTCTGTCATAGTCCATTTGTGTTGTCATAACAAAATACTTGAGTGTAGGTAATTTACAAGGAATAGAAATTCATTTCTCATAGTTCTGGAGGATGAGAAGTCTAACATCAAAATCCTGGCAGGTTTGGTGTCTGGCAAGGCCCTGTCTCTGCTTTCAAGATGGTACCTTGCTGCTGCACCCTTTAGAAAGGACAAACACTGTGCCTTTAAGGGGCAGAAGGGATAGAAGAGCATAAGTGGGGAAGGCACTATTTCCCTTCTGCCCTTTATAAGGCATTCATTTATAAGGCATTATATGCCATTCATGAGGGCTCTGCTTTCCTGACTTAATTACCTTAATTGCCACCTCTTAATATTATCACATTGATGATTAAGTTTTAATATAAACTTTATGGTCATTTAGATATTTCTAAATATCATGACATTCAAACGATAGCAACTGGGTTTTTCCTTTCTTTGATCTTGTTCAAATCTAATTCCATCTATCCATCAGTTGTACAAGTTATATAATACCCTTTCAGTTAAATTCCTTTTCTGTTTAAATTAATCGGAGTCCATTTCTACTGCTTTCAACCAAGAGTGTTGACTGGCAAAAAACCTGTATAATTCTCTGACACAGCCCATAAATGTCATTATCCAATCATTCATTAAAAAGTTGACTGGAACAGAGACTAGAACAGAGTCTTAAAGCAGGCAAGTAGCAAGCTTTTGAAAACCATACTTGATTAAAACTTCTAGGCCGGGCACAGTAGCTCACGCCTACAATCCCAGAACTTTGGGAGGCCAAGGCAGGCGGATCACCGAAGTCGGGAGTTCAAGACCAGCCTGACCAACATGGAGAAGTCTGTCTCTACTAAAGAAATACAAAATTAACTGGGCGTGGTGGTGCATGCCTGTAATCCCAGCTACTCAGGAGGCTGAGGCAGAAGAATCACTTGAATCCAGGAGGCAGAGGTTGCAATGAGCTAAGATCATGCCATTGCACTCCAGCCTGGGTGACAAGAGTGAAACTCCATTTCAAAAAAAAAAAAACAACTTCTAAAAGTACTTTGACTAACATAATATCACATACACGGCTGTAATGACGTGGTATTTCTAAATATCATGACTCATTCAACAAATACAGAGGGCCTGTCATGTTCTAAGCATTATACTAAGCTTTGGGAATTAGTATTAGACAAAACAGGTCTGGTCTCTGTCTATCAGGAGCTTAGAGTTTAACGGGGAAGGCAGAAGTTAAATAAATGCATGTAAGATCACAAAATGTAAAAATGCTATGAAGGAAAATAATATCCCCATGAGGGAGAATAAGAAGAATATCTCATTTACCAGAGGATTCAGAAGAAATGGAGCCTAAAGTATAAGTGGACATCAGGAGTAATCCAGGAAAAGAAAAGAGCATGTACAAAATAGCTAATGCAGGAACCTAAGAAACCTCACCATGCAAAACAGATAGAAATACTGAGTAAACAGCAATTCCATTACTGGGTATACACCCAAAGAAATAGAAATCGTTCCATTATGAAGATATATGCACATGCATGTTCACTGTAGCACTATTCATAATAGCAAAGACATACAATCAACCTAAACGCCAATCAATGATAGACTGAATTTTAAAAATGTGGCATGTATACAACACGAAATACTATGCAGCCATAAAAAGGAATGAGATCATGTCCTTTGCAGGAACATGGATGGAGTTAGAAGCCATTATCCTCAGCAAACTAACACAGAAACAGAAAACCAAACACCACATGTTCTCACTTATAAGTGGAGGCTGAATGATGAGAACACATGGACATCCAAGCGGGGAACAATGCACACTGCGGCCTGTGAGGGGTGCTGGGAAAGGAGAACATCAGGAAGAACAGCTAATGGACACTGGGCTAACTACCTAGGTAATGGATGATCTGTGCAGCAAACCACCATGGCACATGCTTACCTATGTAACAAACCACGACCTGCACATGTAACACTGAACTTAAAATAAGTTGAAGAAAAAAATAAAAGAAAGAAATGTTGGGTACATTTTTACAAGCAATTTTTCAAGTGTAGAGCCAAGCTAAAAATAAAGACAATAAAAATTTCCTAAAGAGGAAATTACAACTAAAATGAATATGTGGGTACCAGTGCTTTTTTTTTTTTTTTGGTTGCTTATGTGTTTTTGTGTGAGACAGAGTCTCACTCTGTCACCCAGGCTGGAGTGCAGTGGTACCATCTTGGCTCACTACAACTTCTACCTCTCAGGTTCAAGTGATTCTCGTGCCTCAACCTCCCGAGTAGTTAGGATTACAGGCGTGTACCACCACACTCGGCTAATTTTTTGTATTTTTAGTAGAGATGGGGTTTCATCATGTTGGCCACGCTGGTCTCAAATTCCTGTCCTCAAGGGATCTGCCCACCTCAGCCTCCCAGAGTGCTGGGATGACAGGCGTGAGCCACCGTACCTGGCCTATCAATGCTTTTTGTTGTCCTGATTTTGGTAACAAGGGTTGGCTTTTAATGATGATGTAGGAATAAGGCACAAGGCTTTGGGGCCCTCCCAGGGAGGTTAGACTGAGACTCCTGCATAAAGCCAGTATACTCTCTATCTGTCTCTCTCAGCCCTGGTTCTAGTAGGAGGAAAAATGCCTCGCCTAAGATTCAGTAACCACAGACCTGCTTCACATGATA
>NW_016107972.1:332503-336830 GCF_001604975.1 Cebus imitator | reverse complement strand
CTGAGTCTTGCTCCATTGCCCAGGCTGGAGTGCAATGGCATGATCTCAGCTCACTGCAACCTCTGCCTCCTGGGTTCAAGCGATTCTGCCACCTCAGCCTCCCACATAGCCAGGATTACAGGCACCCGCCATTATGCCTGGTTACTTTTTGTATTTTTGTAGAGACAGAGTTTCGCCATGTTGGCCAGGCTGGTATTAAACTCCTGACCTCAGGTAATCTGCCCCACTTGGCCTCCCAAAGTGCTCGGATTACAGGCATGAGCCACTGTGCCCGGCCTAGGGTTTAATTTTCTACTTCTTGCAATGTCCACATACCTCCAATAAGGAATTCTTGTTTACTATGAACCTTAGGGTACCTGGAAGAGACCCACAAAAAATTATTCTTGAGGGATGTTTCCTCAAGCCAGGCCACATGGAAGTTCCATTTCTAAAAGCCCTACCATATCTGAGCACCAATCCAAAAATGACAAAATACACCAGAAAACAATGCACCATGAATGAGAGTATGCAAAAACAATATGCAGAAGAATTTCACTTCCAAACACTTCAAATCATTGAACTATTGGTCAGAATTTCAAATTCATGTAATAAGCCAGGCCTGGTGGCTCATGCCTGCAATCCAAGCAGTTTGGGAGGCCAAGGCAGGTGGATCGCTTGAGGTTAGGAGTTTCAGACCAGCATAGCCAATATGGTGAAACTGCGTCTCTACTAAAAATACAAAAATTAGCCAGGCCTGGTGGCATACACCTGTAATCCCAGCTACTCGGGAGGCTAAAGCACAAGATCACTTGAACCTGGGAGGCAGAGTTTGCAGTGAGCCAAGATCACACCACTGTACTCCAGCCTGGGCAACAGAGAGAGACTCTGTCTCAAAACTAATTAATATTAATTAATTAAAATAAAATTTAAGTAATAGTTTGAATTACTGGCTCTATCCTTCCCTGCATGCCCACCCTTGCCCTGGCCCCACTGTAGGCAGAGGGTACTTTCATGCCTTTCAACTTAGAGCTTGGCTAGGTACCCTGTTTTGGCAAGTCACTTGAAGAGGAAGTGGCCATAGATGATTCCCAGACTCAGCCTTAAGAAGCCTGAATGTTTCTGTTTGTTCTTTTGTGCCTCTACGATTATCATAAGAAGAACTTCCTCTGGGTGGCTGCTGCCTTTCAGCCAGGGCCCTGAATGAACACTAGAAACAGAGCTGCCCAACTGACCACAGATCTACAGTGAAAAGTGGAACCACATCAGCCGCCCCAGTTTTAGGCAGAGACCCCCCACCTGAGCCCAGCCTAGTTCTAGTCAGTTAACAGATTCATAAAATATGTGATTTTTGTTTTAGGCCATGAGTTTTGGATTGATGTGTTATATAACACTATTATGAAAACATCCATGTGACATGAATAAGTATGCTCTATATTATTGAGAAAAACAATAAAAAGTTATCAAAAGTGAAAAAAAGGTGTTTTTTTAAAGTCCATGTAGAAAGAAAATGAAATCAAACATAGAAATATTTTAGAAGTTATTGAATTTAAAAGCTAGTGGAGAATTCTGCTTCTATTCACAAATGACACTGCTATGCAAACTTTCTTCTCCCCATACACAACTAGAAATCCAGGCAAAATATATGAAACAACTCCTTTTGGACATTGAACAATAGGCAGCGAAGAACTCTGAGAAAAGAGAAATAAAGTAAGCCCGACCATGCCCCAGTGAAACTTGTGAAAACAGTTTCCAGGCTGCAGAGCAGGGAGATAAACCCAGAGACCCACAGTCTGGCTGAATTAAAGAGAAAGAGCTCAGAATTCCAGAAGGCAAAATGTCTAGACTTTCTGGGGCAGAATACCACAGAAGATGGAGCTGCACCGAGAAAGAGAGTTCCAGGGATCTTCAGAAGGGTACCCTTGAGTGTTGACCCAAGTAACAATCACTACATGTGTAAGGTGAAACTCCTAAGGCAATAATCAATGGAAAACTATAAGCTGAACAAATCCTGAAGTTCCACAAGGCTAAGAATAGTTCATGTTTGCATCTTCCAGAGTGGAAAAATCACAGAACACACAAGGCACTGGATAAAGTCCTGATATTAGCATTACATAGGAGCAGGCTAAATTAGCCCCACACTAAATGATCCTCTGGACTCACCCTAACAAAACTTAAAAGCAAGCCTCAAGAGGATCTAATATCTCCAGTGGCTCAATTGCATGGCAGAGCAATTTCAATATTCTCTAAAGGAATACAACAAAACCCAGCAACCAAAAATTGCAACTTATAATGTCCAACACACAATAAAAAATTACCAGACATGCAAAGAAGCAAAAACAGTTACCCAAAACCAAGAGATAATTTACAAACAGGCCCCTGAATGACAAAAATGATGGAATTAGCAGAAAATGAATTAAAAGGGTTACTTTGTAAATATAAAAATATATTCTCACTGATACAAAGGAAAACATGAACATGCTGAAGAAAAAAAAGGAAAATATATTTTAAAGACCAAAATGGGATTTGTAGAGAGAATAAAATGCAATTATCAGAAGAAAAAAGTACATTGGATGAGATTTACATCAGAAGATACACTACAGTAAAGATGAAGACATACCAACAGAAACTATTCAAAATGAAGTCCAGAAAGAAAATCATTCAAAAAGATTGAGCAGAGCATCAGTGTCCTATGAAACAATATCAAGCAGTCTAACAATTAATGAGAAAGTCAAAGAAGTAAAAAGAGAAAAGAGGGAATGGGAAATAGGAACAGCATTAAAAAAATGACCAAAAAAAATTCAAATCTGATAAAAATAATAAACTCACAGATCTCAGCTAAGAAGCTCAATAGAGCCAAGGCAAAATAAATATAAAGAAAACCACACCAAGGCACATCATAATCAAAACTTGAAAATCAGAAATCCTAAAAGCATCCAGAGGAAAAAATATTACATACAGAGGAACAAAGATAAGAATAAAAGAAAACCTTTCATCAGAAACTAAGCAAGCCAAAATAAAGTGGAAAATTTTTAAAGCTAAAAATAAAAATAAAATCTATCAGGCTACAACTCTAAACCCAGGGAAAATATATTCCAAAAATAAAAGGGACTGATATATGCTACCACATGTATAAAAACATTATGCTAAATGAAGGAAGCCAATCACAAAGACAACATATTGTGTAATGTTTTATATTAAATGTCTAGAACAGACAAATCTATAGAGATGGAAAGTAGTAAGTTAGTGATTACCTAGTGCTGGGATCTTGGGGGCAATGGGAAGTGATTGCTAATGGGCACAGGGTTTCTTTCAAATATGAAAAAAATGTTTTAAAATTGGTTGTGGTGATTGATTACATTGCTCTATGCATATACTATGAACCACTGAATTGCATACTTTAAATTAGTGAATTGTATGTTATGTGAATTATATCTAACAAAGACATTTTCAAATAAGCAAAAACTAAGGGAATTCATGCCAGCAGATATGCACTACAAAACAGGTTAAACGAAGTTCTTCAGGAAGAAGTAAAATGACACAGATGGAAATTTGGATCTACATAAATGAACGAAAGAGAAAATATTGTAAATATGTAGGTAAACATAAAGGATACTTTAAAAATCTCATTAAAAGATAATTGTGGCTGGGCACTGTGGCTCATGCCTGTAATTCCAGCACTTTCAGAGGATTCCTGAGTTTGAGACTAGCCTTGGCAACATAGGAAGACCCCCATATCTACAAAAAAAAAAAAAATTAGTCAGGCTTGGTGACATACACCTGTAGTCCCAGCTACTCAGGAGGCTGAAGCAGTAGGGTCACTCAAGCCCTTTGAGTTTGAGGCTGCAGAAAGCCATATATTCACCACCTCACTCTAGTCTGGATGACAGAACAAGACCCTGTCTCAAAAAAAAAATAAAAATAAAAAAGACAATTGACTGACACAAAAAATAACATTATATTGTGATGTTTATATTATATATAGGAATAAAACATGACAGTAATAGTTCATAGGCTAGGAGGGGAAAAATAGAAATATGTTGTTATATGGTTCTTATATGTGAAGCAGTATAATATTGCTTGAAGGTGGACTGTGATAATAAGTTGAAGATTAATATTGTAAAACCTATAGAAACCACTTTAAAAACATTTTTTAAAAGAGATATAGCTTATAAGCTAACAGTGGAGCTAAACATAATCAGGTAGCTTCCACTTCCATAAAGATTAGCCAGGGGTGCCGGGCACGGTGGCTCAAGCCTGTAATCCCAGCACTTTGGGAGGCCGAGGCGGGTGGATCACAAGGTCAAGAGATCGAGACCATCCTGGTCAACATGGTGAAACCCCGTCTCTA
>NW_016107972.1:313756-331323 GCF_001604975.1 Cebus imitator | reverse complement strand
AAAAAAAAAAAAAAAAAACCACAATGCTCATGAAAACAATTTTAAAAAGAGTTAAATAAGTGGAGAGACACATTATATTCATGGATTGGAAGATTCAACATAGTAAAGATGACGATTTTCCCCAAATTACAGAATTAATGCAATTCCTATTAAAACCTCTGCAACTCTTTTTTATACATAGAGACAACATCATTCTAAAATTTATATGGAAAGACAAAGGAACTAGAATAGCTAATAAAAACACTGGGAAAAATAATATAGTGTAAGAAATCAGTCAATCCAATTTTAAGACTTACTATATAGCTACATAATCAAGGCCACATGGTACCATGCAGTTACAGACAGATCAGTGGATCAGAATGTGTCTATCCAGAATTCAGAAACAGACACACACATATATTCCCAACTAATTTTTAAGAAAAGCAATTCAATGAGGAAAATAGTCTTTTCAACAAGCAGTGCTGTAGCCATTGAGCATTCATGGGCAAAAAAAAAAAAAATTAATGTACTTCAACCCAAGTCTCACAACTTATACACAGTGGATCATGGACTTAAATGTAAAATCATAAAATTTTATAGAATAAATCTAGGGCTTGACAAAAAAAGTTCTTAGGCTTGGCACAAAAAGCATGATGTGTAAAAGGAAAAACTGATGAATCAGATTTCATCAAAATTTTTTAAATGTGTGCTTTGTGAAAGACCCTGATAAGAGGATAAAAAGACAAGCTGCAGAGAAAACAAAATATTTGCAAACCATATGTCCATCAAATAAATAGTATCTAGAATATATAAAAACTCTCAAAACTCAATAGTGGACAAGATGCAGTGGCTCACGCCTGTAATCACTGCACTTTGGGAGGCTGAGGTGGGATGATCACTTGAGCCCAGGAGTTTGAGGCTGCAGTGAGCCATGATCACCCCACTGTACTACAGCATAGGCAACAGAGTGAAAGCCTGTCTCAAAAAAGAAAAAACTCAACAGTAAAAAATAAATCCAAACAATCCAATTAAAACATGGGCAAAAGACATGAAGAGACATTTTGACTGAAGAAGATATACAGATGGCAAATAAGAACTTGAGAATATGTAAGCCATTAGGAAAATGCAAACTAAAATCACAATGAGGCTGGACGTCGTGGCTCATGCCTCTAATCCCAGCACTTTGGGAGGCCAAGGCAGGTGGATCACCTGAGGTCAGGAGTTCAAGACCAGCCTGGCCAATATGGTGAAACCCTGTCTCTACTAAAAATACAAAAAAACTTAACCAGGTGTGGTGGCATGCGCCTGTAATCTCAGTTACTCGGAGGCTGAGGCAGGAGAATCACCTGAACCCAGGAGGCAGAAGTTGCAGTGAGCCAAGATCATGCCACTGCACTACAGTTTGGGTGACCTAGCAAGACTTCATCTCTAAATAAATAAATGAAATCAAATCACTATACACCTATGAGAGTGGCTAAAATAAAAAATAGTGTCAACACCAAATGCTGGTAATGATGCAGAGAAAATGGATCCCTCATACATTGCTGGTTGGAATGTAAAATGGTACAACTTTTCTAGAAAAATAGTTTGGCAGTTTCTTTAAAAAGTAAAAACACAACTATTACATGACCCAGCAATTACACTCCTGACATTTATCCCAAAGAAATGAAAACTTCTGTTACCAAAAAAAATCTGTAGACAAAAGTTTGTAACAGCTTTACTCAGAATAGCCAACAACTGAAAACAACTTTAATGAGGGAATGGTTAAATAAATAATAGTATATCCATACTATGGAATACTACTCAGTAATAAAAAAAGGAACAAACTAATGATACATAAAACAACCTGGATAAATCTCCAGATAATTATGTTGAGTGAAGTAGGCCACTCCCAAAAGATTAAATACTATGTAATTTCATTCATACAACATCTTCAAAATAAGAAAATTATAGAAATGGGGAAAAAAGTAGTCGTTGCCAGGGGTTATGGAGAAGGTATAAATAGAAGGTAGGCAGGTTTGGCTATAAAAGGCAACATGAGGGGTCCTTATGGTGGTAGAAATATTCTATATCTTAACTGTATCAAAGTCAATAACTTGGTTACAATATTATGCCATAGTTTTGCAAGATATTACCATTGGGAGTAATTAGATAAGAATTCACGAAATCTCTCTGCATTATTTCTTACAATTGTATGTGAATCCACAATTTTCTCAAAGTAAAAGGTTAATTTAAAAATATAATTATAAAAAATACTTAATTCAAAAGAAGGCCAACAAAAAAAAAAAAGGAAAAAATAAAGGACATATGGGACAAAGAGAAAAAAAATAACAAGATGGTAGATTTAAATCCAACTATATCAGTGCTTACATTAAATGTAAATGATCTAAGTGTTCCAATTGAAAGAAAGAAATTATAAAATTGGATAGGAAAGCAAGAGCCTACTATATGCTATCTACAAGATACTTCAAACATAAAGACATAAATGAATTAAAAGTAAAAAGAATGGAGAAAAATATGCCATGCAAATACTAATAGATAACTGAGTGGCTATATTAACACCAGATCAGCTAGACTTTAGAACAAGGAATATGACTAGGTATAAGAGGGGCATCTCATAACATAAAGGGATAAATTCAAGAAGATATAGCAATCCTGAATCAATAGTTACAGAGTCTGAAAATACATGAAGCAAAACCTGATAGAACTGAAAGGAGAAACAGATCTGCAATTATAGCTGGAGATTTTAGCCCTCCCTTTTCAGTAATAGATGGAACAAGTAGACCCAAAAAAAAAATTACTGAGGATTTAAAAGCCTCTGAGAATACTATTAAGCAACTCGACCCAATTGACATTTCTACAATTCTCTACTTATTAAGGACAGAGTATACATTTTTTTTTATTCACATGGAACATCACCAAGATAGACCAAATATTAGACTATAAAACCAGTCTCAACAAATTTTAAAGATTTGGAATCATGCAAAATATGTTCTTTGACCACAATTAAACTGAATTTAAAACTAAGAAAGGTACCTGGGGAAAACAAAATATTTGAAAAATGACACACAGAAATAAATCAAGGGTCAAAGAAGTTACAAGAAAAATTAGGAAATATTTTAAACTAAATGAAAATGAAAACACACACAAAATTTGTGGAATGCAGCTCGAGCAATGTTTAGAGGCAAATTTATAGCTTTAAATGCTTATATTAGAAAATAAGAAAATTCTAAAGTCAATAATCTAAGTTTCTACTTTTAGAAGCAGGAAAAAAAGTCAAACTGATCCTAAAATAAGAGAAAGAAATAATAAAAATAAGGACAGATGGCTTCTCCCTGTAACCCCAGCACTTTGGGAGACCACGGCAGGTGGATTGCTTGAGTCCAGGAGTTTGAGACCAGCCTAGGCAACACAGTGAGACCCTGTATCTATGAAGAATTTAAAAATTAGCAGGGCATGAGGGTGTGTGCCTGTAGTCCCAGCTAATCAAGAGGCTGAGGTAGGAGGATCTCTTGAGTCAGGGAGGTTGAGGCTGCATTAAGCTATGATCATACAATTGCACTCCAGCCTGAGTGACAAAGACAGGCCCTGTCTGGAAAAAAACAAAAGGCAAAAACAAAAATGGAAGTCCATGAACTATATGAACAATAGAAAAAAATCAAACCAAGCTGACCCTAAAAATAAATATAAATATAAAGTAGATAATCCACCAGCCAGATTGATCAAGCCAAATAGAAAAAGACACAAATTACCAATATCAAGTATAAAAAGAGTACAGATCCTACAGGTAATAAAAGAATAATAAGGAAATATGAACAACTTCATGCCAACAAATTCAACAATATAGATAAAATGGGCACATTCTTTGAAAATAAAATCAAAGCTCACTCAAGAAGACATAGATAACCTGGACAGTCTTAGATCTACTAAATAAAGTTCATAGTTCAAAACGTTCCCAAAAAGAAAACTCCAGGCCTACATGACATCACTGATGAATTCTATCAAACATTTAAAGAAGAAGCATTAACAATCCACACAAACTCTTCCAGAAAACAGAAAAAGAAGGAACATATCCCAACTTAATTTGCAAGCAAGCATCTGCCTAAGTAAATCACAGATATTCAAAACAAGAAAGAAATTACAGACTAATATCCTTTGTGAACATAGACATATAAAATCCTTAATAAAAGTTTAGTGATTTATTCCCTATGGTTGGAAAAATAAAAACAAAGAAAAAATAAATAAAAGTTTAGTGATATATAGAAAAGATAATACCTTATGACTAAGAGGGCTTATTTTTGGAACGTGGGATTGGTGTAACATTAGAATATTGGAACCACATGAACATCTCAAAGGATGCAAAATTTTGACAAATTTGACAAAATTCAACACTTGATTATTATAAACTCAGTTTTCTAAGAATAGAACTTCCTCAATTTGATAAAGAGTATCTATAAAAAATCTACAACTAACATCATCCTTAGTGGTAAATTATGCAAGGATATCTGACCATACCACTTCTGTTTAATATTTTACTGTCCAGTGCAATGAGACAAGGAAAAGGAAATAAAGGCATATATCTTATAAAGGAAAAAGTCAAATTGTTTTTATTCTCAGATGACATTATTATTTAGAAAATCCTAAGGAATCTACAAAAAGATACTAGAAATAGTAAGTGAATTTAGCAGGGTCTCAATTTACAAGACAATATACAAAAATTAACTATATTCTTATATACCACAAAGTATCATTGGAATTTGAATTTTTAAAAATACTGCTTGCAATAGCTTAGAAACTATTTTTTAAAAACTAGGCATCAATTTAACAAAATGTACAAGATCTCTACTCTGAATACTATAACATATGGTAAAGAAAATTAAAGATCTAGATAAGTAAGATAGATACCATGTTCATGGATAACAAGACTCCATGTTTTTAAGATGTTGGTTCCCCTGAAATTAATTTATAAATTAAATATAACCTCAATGAAAATCTTATCAGGCCTTTGGATAAAAACTGACCTAGAAAAAGAACAAGATTGGCACATATACTTACCTGTTTTCAAGATTTACTGCTAAATTACTATGATCAAAAGGGTGTGGTATCAACACAAGGATAAACATATAGAGTAATAAAACAGAGCAGAATCCAGAAATAGATGTGCACATATACAGTCAGTTGATTTTTGACAAAGATGCCAAAGTAAATGAGTGAGGTCAGGATTTTTTTTTCATTAAATGGTGTCAGAACAATTGGATATGGAGAAAAAAATTAATGTCAGCCTGTACATCACACCATACATAAAAATTAATTTTAAAATAGATTTAAAAACCTAAACATAAGAGCTAATAATATAAAACTTCCAAATAAATTCTTGATGTAGGTAAAGATTTGTGACATTGAGTTCTTACAACATAAAAAGCACAAACCATAAAAGAAAAAAATGATAAACGGAACTTCATTAAAAGTGTTAACTAAAAGACATGAAATGATGCTCAACAATACTAGTCATTAAGGAAATGCAAGTCAAAACTACAATCAAATGCCACTAGGAAACCCACTAGACAAGCTAAAATGAAAAAAACCTGATCACATCAATAACACGGTTGAATCTCAAGAGTATGCTAAGTGAAAAAAGCCAAACACAAAAGATGCCACACTATATGATTACATTTATATGAAATTCTACAAAAGACAAAACTTTAGTGAGAGAAAGCAGATGAAGAGTTACCAGTTTCCTCATTTATAAAGTGGAGGAGTCATCTCTGTAAGTACCTACCTTCTTCGCAGGGTTGTTACAAATATTAAGTGATAATTAAATGAAATAACCTCTCTATAGCACAAGTTGTTAGCTGTATTGTTAAATGATTATTACTGTGGTAGAGCCTGCTAGGATTTACTCATATCATGTTGCCCTCTTCTTCCTGACAATGCTGCTGGACCTCATCTCTAGACTCCTTGCATCTAGGAGAACTATGCAAACAGTTCTCACCAATAGAATGAAGGTGAAAATGACACGTGTTACCTCTAGACAAGGTAGTTAAGGTTGGGGTGCCTTCTTCACGCTGTTTGCTGGAGGATAAAGAGGATCCAATGCAGGACTCAGACTCTAGAAGACAATGGAACCACATGACAGGAGCCTGAGTCCCTGAATGACTGCCTGGAACAGAGCTGTCCACATTGCACTGGTCTCTGAAATAAGCAAAAACCAAACCTTTATTGTGTTAAGCCATAGAGAGCTGTTTTTATTTTTGTTATTGT
This sequence comes from Cebus imitator, assembly GCF_001604975.1. Lineage (NCBI taxonomy): Eukaryota > Metazoa > Chordata > Mammalia > Primates > Cebidae > Cebus > Cebus imitator. The sequence continues at coordinate 325,083 of NW_016107972.1, read as the reverse complement.
TACAGCGTTAGTCTAACTAATCCAATATACCCAGATACATGTATAACCATATACAATACTGCTCCATCCTTATCCTTCCTACTTTGAACACAACTCCTCAAAAGCCCTAGTTCATACCGAGCTCAGCTTCTTACTCTTCGGTTTCCATTCCTGGCCTTGTACCTGAACATATATCTTTACTTCCTGTTTCAATCCTAAGTCTACAATCATTGATGAACCAAATCTCCACCAACAGTCCAGGATGTTAAGTAGCACATCTTTATTGCTAGGCAGGGAGGCACAAGCAAATGAACTCACCTTGGTGTTTCAAAGATCTAGACTGAAATCTCTGCTCTACAAATTACCAGTCACATGGCCTTGGCCATATGATACCATCTCTCTGAGCCTCAGGGTCACCATCTATAAGATGGGGATAATAATGTCTTCTTCACAGAGTCATTGAGAAGATTAAACTAGATAACCGATGTGTAAGGACCCAGCACAGCCTCTGACACACATGAGTCTCTTGGTAGACCCAGAACTACTTTCCCAGTTCCCAAGGTCTACTAGAGCTGACCAGACTCCCAGGGGCCAGCATACCATACAGAGGCCTGTGGATGAATAGAGAGATGCCCTCTCAGCCCAGTAGAAGTGGCATCTGCCTGTATCCATGGAAACAAAAGTATAGACCTCTTGCTGGAAATACTGTAACAACCTCCTCTAAATCACACACTGTCAATACCACCACCAACAGCAACAGTCTAATGACAGCTAAAACGTATTGGGTTTATTGTGTTGTACACTCCCCGTGAGAAAGTTGAGATGATAGAAGCACATTTAATTTTCACAATAATTCCATAAGGTACATATTCTACGGATGAGGAAAACAAGGCTCAGAGAGGTTATATAACCTGCTGAAAGCCACACAGCCACCAGGTAGCAGAGCTAGAAATTAAACCTATTCATATGTTCAATCTTTCATTGATTGGGTCAAGTAATTGTTTCTGCCATGTGCCCTGTGCCATGTCACACATAAAGCCTAAAGACACAAAGATGCAGAGACACAAAATCCTCAGGTGCCCCAGGGGAAACAGATCATGACTGGTTAGCAACAGTCCCATGCTGGCCCCTTCCCTCAGCTCTGCTGCCTCCAAAAGCTACGGAACCCCAGCAACAGCCCAGAGACGCTTCCTGAGGCCGCTGTTTTCCTTGGCCCTGAGGTGGGAGACAGTGTGCCCAACAAGGTGGAAAACAAGGCAGAGGGTGGGGGAAGTAAGAGGAGAGCAAATCTCCCCACCCCATCAACCTGTCTCTGTCACTGGTGGAAGCAGGGATCAGAGGGGGCTGCCTTTCCACCCACCCACCCACCAGCCTGTCCAAGCCATTGTTCCCTTGTTGTGACAGGGGGTTCAACTGGGGCCCACAGACTGGGGGCTTCCTCCCCAGCTCACCGTGCTTGGACAGCTGGAGGAAACAGGCGGCTGGCGGGCCAGCTCTCTGCTCCAAAAACAACAGGCTGCCTGCCCACTGGCGGCCTCGCTGGGGGCCCAGCCTAAAGCCAGAGAGGCCACCCACTCCACCCCGCCACTGGCAAAACATGTTTTCTTGTTTTCCGAAGGGGAGGAGGAGGACTGTACCCATGCTGAGCAAACACAGGCACTGATAAGCATGGACAGGCCTGGCTGCCAGGTAGGGCTGCAGAGGCAGGGCCAGGACCAGGCTCGCCCTGGAGGTCATTCTGGCCAGCCTGCCAGGTTCGGAGTTGCAGGACAGAAAGTGCCTGCCACTCTAGGGATAAAGCACCCAACCACAAGCCTTTCAGAGAAAGAGAAGAGACTGCCAGGCCACAGAGGCAATCACTGATCTCAGAAGCACGGCAGGCTAGCGTTCAAGAGCTGGAATGCTCCATGGGGTGCCTGCCCCTTGGCCAGTCTCTATGCCGGTCTCTTTGCCAGCAATGTCCTTTTCAGTGCTTGTAGAGACCATGAGAAGTAGGAATCGCTGCCCATGGCCTTCTTCAGATAAGGAAACTGAGGTTGAGAGAGGTTGAGTGACTTGTTCAAAGTCACACAGCAATTGGTACCCAATTGGGATATAAATTTATATCTGTCTGACCACAAAGTTCATGTTCTTTGACCATACCCTGACCAGTCCCAGAGCCCTTTATATTCATAGGAGTCTTTAGTTTACAAAGCACTTACCAGGTTACTGTATTCGTTTCCTAGAGAGCTGCTGCGAAAACCATCATCAACCTTCCAGAGCTATATTCTCTTATCAGGAAGCTCACAACAGACCAGTTAGCTTAATGTCTTAGTTTGTGTTCCCCACCCGCCAAAGCAGGAGGTAAGGATTTGAGTGCAAAATGGTTTATTTGGGGGTTGATCCCAGAAAGCTACCATAAGAGAAAAGAAATAAGGAGGAAACCAACACAGGGTGAGCAGGGACTTCTGTGGACAACTGGGGCTCAGCCCCACTAGGGACATCTTGGAAACAGCACAGAACAAAATTGTCCCCAAGAGATGCAAGGAAGCTGGAATATTCATCCGCCACTCCTACACATCGCTGACTGAGAGTGGTCCCCGGCATCTAAGCTCTCTAAGCTTCCAGACTGCTCCATGATTGAACTGAGCATGCACCTGAATCCAGAGAATGTCCTCAGGCAGAGAAATGCAAGTTGACAGCTGTGCGAGGATGGTCAGAACTGAGGAGGTATGGGTAGGACACTGACAGCCCCCCTGCTACTGTCGGTAAAGCAGGGAGTATCACCCCCATCTTGTAGATGTAACCCTTGTTCCTCCGGGCCACACCATCCACATACTTTGTACACACAGACTCTGGCCCCCTTGGTCCCTCTTTAGCTCTAAGGAAAAGGATGACCTCTCTCCAAGGGTCACAGCCCCTGCAGCCAACCTCACAGTTCTGAACACCACCAAGAGATTATGTCTTGCCGTCCTTGCCAGTTCTGACCCTGCCCAGAGACAGTCCCTGTCCTTTGACTCCACTTCACCTCTGTCTTCCATTCCTATTCGTGACCTTCCCCATTCAAAAAGCTGAGGCAGTATTTATTTTTCCTCCATTTGGGGGAAGGTCTTACTGTCCAGGAAGCCAATAATCAACTCTCAAATACCTTCCTTTCATGATTTCTCCAACTAGGCCCGGGGGTCTTGTACAAAAAAGACCCCTGGTGTCCATCAGCTCAGGGCCAGAGTGTTCCATGTATACCAGACTGCTCAAATGAGGCCACACCAGGTGTTTCATTGCACAGATGGAGAAACGCTCTAAAAGCCAAGTGATCTGTCCAACTCAACACAGCAACTGTCCTTCAATTCCAAGTCTTTGGAAAAAAGGCAGTGTGCATCCTGCCACTGGAGGCTTATAACAGGTGCTAGAAAGGGGTGCTTTGCTTTTGATCTACCATCTGCATGTGTAAAGGGATGTGCAAAAGTGGAGGATAGGAGTGGTCAACCCAAGGTGTGGGCAATAGGGGGTGCACTGTCTGCAGTAAACTTAAAAATAATAATAAAGCTGCCTAAAACCCAGCCAGCTTTTTATCATCACCATGCACTGGCAATTCTAGAGGATATTCTTGATGAAGTATCCCCCAAAGGTGGGCTGCTCCCACCAATCCCCCAATGCACTAATGCACTGTGCTGCTCCTCTCCCTTCCATGAACATGGCAGACATTATGAATCGATAAGGTCTTTGTCTCCCACTGAAGTGAGATGCTGCCTCAAAATCCATCTTCCATGCATTACTTTAAGCAACCGCATTTTGAGCTGGTATTGGAACTGATCTCTGACACCTAAGATCCCTGGGACCGAAGGGTCTTTGCCTAGGCCCTATTCCACAGGCTGTTCTCCAGCTAGACCCCATCCTGTCAAACTTAACCCAACTCCCCATCCCCACCTCTCTGATTTCACAGTCCTCCCTCATCTTCCCTTACTACCCTCAGCTCTATTTTTGCTCTGTCCTTATCCAACTCCACACCTGCTTCCTGCCCCCAGGGCACCTAAGGCCCTGGCCTGAGAATTCAATCCAAAAAGGCTTGGCATCCTGCCGGTCTACCTCTGGGCTGTGCTCTCCCTCTGGCCAGACAGCGCAGCCCCACAGGGAGCACTGGAAGGTGACTCCTGGCCTGTGTATTCTGTCATCAATCCAACCTTGAACCCACCAGGGAATCCCCTTCAGGGAGACCTGTCCTTCAGTTCTTATGGCCACCTGAAGTTATGTTATGGATTTACATATAGGTTTAGTGTCTGTCTCCCTCCATTGGGAAGTAAATTTCAAAAAGGCAGTTAACATGGTATGTTGTATTCCCCACTATCCACACCAGTGCCTGGAACATGGCGGGCACTCTACAATCCTCAGTTAAATGAGGAAGTAAATGAGCTTCCGGCCCAGATCCACCTGGGGAAGCCCCCACACTCAGGATGGCTCTGCCTCAGGATATAACCCCTGTAACAGGCACACCTGCCCTTCACCTTATGTAAAACCTCAAGCCCTTCTACCTCCCCATCCTCTGCCCATCAGCCACTGCTGTGATCTCCTGCCTTCCCCCTGTGCTCTAACTGTCCTCTGGTTCCCTGCAATCTGGGTCTCTCCCCTGTACCTGTCAAACCCATCAGCAGCCCCAAGAATGGAAAGACAGGAGATGGAAGAGCAGAGAATTTGAAGGCGAGGACGCTGAGATCAGACAGGCCAAACCAGCCATGTGACTCTGGGCTGGTGACTTAACCTCTTTAAGGTTCTGTGTATCTTCATCAACAAAACGGCAAAGTAATGACACCCATCTTAAGGGATCTTATGGGATTAAATAGGGAGCTAAAATATACCAGATGTGTAGTGAGCACTCAGTAATGTTTACCATTATTCATACTAAGTTAAAAGGCTTTTACAACAGTCCAGGGAAAACTTCCAACCCATTCAGCCTCCCCCAAGGCTTATAGGGCTCCCTGAGAAAAATGTGCAAAGCTTAGGCTTGCACAGAACACAGGTTGAAAAACTCTGGTCTAACTGCCACCTACTTGGCATTGCATTCATGACCCTAATTCTTCATTCCCTCCCTCTATCCACAGGCTTTGTCCTAATGCTTTGCAGTTTATCTCACTGAAGAGGTGGGCTCTATTTCCTCACCTTTGAATGTGGGCTGGCCTGTGGCCTGCACTGACCAACAAAATGCAATAGAAGTGACTGGATACCAGTCCTTAGTCTGGGCCCCCAAAGGCCTTGCGTGTTCATATCTGCTCTCTTACACCTCCATGACAGCCAAGAGAACAAGCCTGTGGGAGCCTCAGAGAGAATGAGGGACATGTGGAGCAGAGCAAAGCCATCCTGATCATCCCAGCTGAGGCAGTGTAGACCAGCCAACACCAACCAACCCCCAGACAGGTGAATAAGCCCATCCAAGATCAGCAAAGCTGCCTGACCTGTGAGCCATAAGCCCTTACTGTTATATAGCACTGAGGTTTTATGTTTCTTACACAGCAAAAGCTGACTGATACACCATCCAGCCAGGTATTGGACCCTATTGTGATCTAGCCTCTCTACGAATGGTTGACCAGCTTCTGCTCATGCAACCTCCACCAACAGGAATCAGATTACCTTCAGAGGCAGCCTACTCCAAAACTTTGTCTGTAGTTTGACCTAGAATCTCTCTATTTGTACTTGAAGCCTTGAAACAAACTCTTAAATCCACATAAAAGAAGCCCATTCTCTCTCCTAGGCCCATCTGTGTGTTCATCTAAATATGCACCAAGCACTTCAAAGTCAACATGTCCAAAATAAGAAGAGTTTCTCTCTCTCTCTTTCTCTCTCTCTCTCTCTCTCTCTGCTCAGGACAAGAACCTCTCAGCTCTCCCCCTACATTGAACCAGTGGACAAATCATGAAGACTTTATTTGCTCAGAGTCAGACATCATTCTCCAGGGCTGGCTTCATATCTCTGCCCTAGATGCTTCCAACAGGAACCTCCATGCCAACAGCCTTACTTCTTTTATTGTTTTGTTTGTTTGTTTGTTTTGTTTTTGATTTTGTTTTTTGAGACAGTTTCACTCTCGTTGCCAAGGCTGGAGTGCAATGGCGTGATCTTGGCTCACCACAACCTCTGCCTCCTGGGTTCAAGTGATTCTCCTACCTTAGCCTCCTGAGTAGCTGGGAGTACAGGCATATACCACCACACCCAGCTAATTTTGTATTTTTAGTAGAGACAGGGTTTCTCCATGTTGATCAGGCTGGTCTTGAACTCCTAACCTCGTGATCCACCCGCCTCGGCCTCACAAAGTGCTGGGATTACAGGCGTGAGCCACGGCACCCGACTCAGTCTTACTTCTTTATTCCTTCCTGCATACCAGCTGCTGTACTCCAGCCATCCTGCATTCAAAGAATGTTACCTAGTGTCTACTCTGTTCCAGAAACTGTACTAAGAATAACAAAATAAAAGGCACAACCCCTGCTCTTCTTTCTAGGTCTTTGTAGCCCAGGGATCTGCTAATGACAAATTAGCCTTTGCTGGGTGCCTACTATGTGTCAGGTATTTTATATCAAACAATATCTCCAATCCTTGCAACAACTCTACTGAGTTTTATTGTATCCATTTTACAGACGAGAAAACTGAGGTTCAGAAAGTTCAGCGACTTGCCCAAGCCATTGCTCCTAAGTAGCAACATCTGGCTGTCAGTCCCCAAACCCAGGCTCTTCCTATAGCACCAAACTGTCTTTCAGGCTATTATCATGTCCCTCACCTACTCAACACTTCAGCGACTCCCCACAGCCAGCAGAATAAACGCCAATGTCTTTAGCATGGACTTTGGTGCCTTGCCTATTGCTATTCTCATAACAAGCCTGCATGCCCCAGGCTTCCCCACATTCACTGGCTTGCACTCTTTCCTTAGCTTGGGATGTACTCTTCCCATGCTGACCTACATCTTGAGTCCAGCTCAGGTACATCTTCTCCAGGAAGTAAGTCTTCTCTTCAGCTAGGCCTCTCCTCTGTTCCCACAGCACTCTTCTAGGGCCTGTCTGCTGGCCCATGCCAGTCTCCCACACTAGATTTAGGGGTCACTGGAGACACAGACTAAGCCTGATTCACTCTGGGATCCCCTGCTGCATCCCTGCAGAGGGCTTGCACTCAGTGGTTGCAGGACAAGACAAATCAAATTAGTTTGGATTGCTGACAATATAGGAAAATGGGCTCAATCATGGGACAGAAATTGATTGTATAGATTATTCCACCAATATTTCTTGAATGCCTACAATGTGCCCAGTCAGGATTCTCAGCTGAAAGCAATAGTAACAACTCAGGCTAACACAAGTGAGAAAAATTAATGAAGGAATATAGAGCATGAATGGGAAGACTTAAAATGAGTCTCAGAGAACCACCAGAAATCCAGGGAGGCTCGGCAGCAGGAACTCCAGCCAAGGTGACCTTGCAGGCATAGAATCCATGCAGAATGCTGCTGTAGGTGCCCATTCCTGTCTGTGGGCATGGCCTGTCTGAATCTTCCATTGTCCCTTTATCTCTAGGCCATTGTCTCTGGTTTCCAAGTCTGAAGCCGAGATCACATACCCCCACCCAGCAGCCAGAAACAGGGAGGAGGAAATATCTTGCTCCCTATGATCTCCATAGTGAGAGATGGAGCTCTGCTTCCCTCCAGGAGTCATATGAGATTCCCTTAAGTCAAGGGGAGGTCTTAGGGTTCTAGGCAGGCAAAATTAGGGGACAAGTGTCAACAATAGTCTCATGCCTCAAAGAGCTTACATTTTGGAGTAGAGGTGAGGAGGGACCTTAGAGATCATCTATTCCAACATTTCCCAAAGCTATTGTAACCACACCAGACAATTCTGGTTCAACATTTTTTTTTTTTTTTTTTGAGACAGAGTTTTACTCTGTTCCCCCAGGCTGGAGTGCAGTGGCATGATCTCGGCTCACTGCAACCTCTGCCCCCTGGGTTCAAGCAATTCTCCTGCCTAAGCCTCCAGGGTAGCTAGGATTACAGGCACCCGCCACCACACCTGGCTAATTTTTGTATTTTTGGTAGAGGCTGTTGGCCAGGCTGGTCTTGAACTCCTGACCTCTAGTGGTCCACCCACCTCAGCCTACCACAAGCGCTGGAATTACAGGTGTGAGCCATGACACCTGGCCTGGTTCAACTTTTATGTAAGAAAGTTGTGAGTTGGTTTTGAGTTTCCAGGGACCCTCAGGTCACATAGCCAGAGCATGCCCAGATGAACCAAGCGTGCAGCCACAGAGGGATCCTAAGTGCTCAGTCCAAAGAGTGGGGACTGAATTCAGAAGCTGATGCTGCATGGCAGGGTCCAGTTAGATTATGCCTCCCTGCATCACCTCATCACAAGATCCAATCAGATCACACCTCATTATCCTATGCTTATAAAACCTAACTCAGCCCCAGCTCAGGGAGATACTGCTTTGGAAACTACCCATGGCGTTCTCCTAATTTGTTGCAAGTAATAAAATCCCCTTGCTACTTCTTTCTTGGCTGTGGTCACTGGGCTGATACCCACCAAGAGACCAAACCCTTCCATGGTGTGGTGAACATTAATAGAACACTACAAAGAGTATGAGAAAGGTTCTGTAGTCAAATAAATTGCTTGAGAAACACTGGTGAGCTTGGATTTCTTCATTTCTGGACATCTCAGAGTCTGTAATATGCCAGCGTGCACTGTGAACATCTAGAAGAAATCATCAGCTTTTCCCTGGTTTATCTGACCATGCAACTCGATTCTTGTGGAGCATTTTGTAGGACTAACGCTCAGCAGATCACACTTAGGCAAACTGATCTAACCTCACCCCCTCATTTTCAGACAGGGAAACTGAGGGACTTCCCTGGCCTCACCAGGTCCCTGGCCTCATGACAGTCAGCTCAGGATTCAAGGAAGGAACCAGTTCCCAGAAAGAAGAGTCAAAGATGGTGGTAGGGACCTGGGCAAAGGAAACTGCTCAGGCAGTTTCCAATCCCTGGTCTGATGCTGTCTTCCCCGTTCCGTCTGCTGACATGAGCTCACCACCAGGTGCAGCTGAACAATGCACACTCTCTATGCCTTCAGGTCTCACTTCCACCTCCAGGAAATCCCTTCCGGGGAAGAGGGAGAAACACCATGGGCTGCACCAGGAGACTCAGCCCTGCCCCCCAGCTGCCTCCAAAACCAGAGGGAAGGGGTAGGACAATCTGTAATCTGCAGGTGCCAGGGCCTGATTGTGAAGCAAGCATGCTGGAGTCCATGCCCGGATCTGCCACATGGCTATGCGACCTTGAGAAACAGTAGTTAATTCTCTGAGCCTCAGTTTCTTCAGCTGAAAAAGAAAACACTGATTAGTTGAGACATTTCAAATGAAAGTATCCAGGAAAGTGTAAGGGATTCTGCAAATGTGAAGAGTTATTGTTATGTTGTACACCAGATATGAAACAAACTTTCCTCTTTTTCCTAAAGACAGATCCTGAAAAAACATTTCTCAGATGGGTCACAGTAACCCTGTGGGCTTCCCTAAAAGGAGGTGTCTCCTATTTGGTTAAGTTTGGCAGGGCTGTGGTCTGCCAAGAAGCAGAAATAAGACAGCATAACACTGAAGTGTTTATTCTAGAAACATTCACTGAGTGCTGCTATTGTGCCAGAACTATGCTTATAGTCTCACACACACGCACACACACATACACACACACAATGCACACACCACACCAGCTTGCACCTTCATCTCCACATCCTTTCTCTGATGGCCCAGACTGCCTAAGATGTGCTGCCCGAGCTTCACCTGCTGAATTTCTATTCATCCTTCTCAATTCAGATGAGGCATCACTTCCTCAGGGAAGTCTACCCAGCCTCTCCTCCCTCCAGGCTAAGTTGGGTGCCTCCTTTGTGCTCCAGCCATGTAGATCGCCATCACTGATCCTCCTAGCCCAGAGTGACTATTACCTGTTTGTACACCTGTTCCCTCTAATAGATTGTAAATGACATGAAGGCGACGACCCTTGAGTCCAGCCTGGCTCATACAAGTTGACTAAATGAATATGTGACCCAGCATTCAGCTCTCCCTGTTGAGGGAAGCCTCAGGTTTTGCCTCCCGACAATCCTTGAGCCAAGATTCCACATGTCTTCATATGTCCCCCCAAGAAAATGCATTCCACAAAGCACCTGAGCACTGAAGGTTTAGTAAGAAAATCAGAGGAGATGCACACCGCACAGCAAAGCCCCCAAATACACAGCAGATATGTGTATTCCCCAGTCTCCTTCATATCAGCAGAAGTCCTTGATGGAACACAGAATAACCATGAACCTGTGAATATGTTAGGTTACATGGCAAAATGGAATTAAGGCTGCAGATGGAATTAAGATTGTTAATCAGCTGACATTAAGATAGGGAGTTTATCCTGGATTATCAAGGTAGTCACTAAAAGTACAAGAGGAGGCCAGGCATGGTGTCTCAGGCCTGTAATCCCAGCACTTTGGGAGGCTGAGGTGAGTAGATCGCTTGAACCCAGGAGTTCGAGACCAGCCTGGCCAACATGATGAAACCCTGTCTCTATAAAAAATATAAAAATTAGCCAGGCATGGTGGTACATACCTGTAGTCCTGACTAACTGGGAGGCTGAGGTGGGAGAATGCTTAAGCCCAGGAGGTGAAGGTTGCAGTGAGCTGAGATGGCACCACTGCACTCCAGCTGGGCAGCAGAGTAAGACTCTGTCTCAAGAAAAAAAAAAGTGCAAGAGGAAGGTAGAAATGGAGGTCAGAGTAATGTGATGTCACTTGAGCTGGCTTTAAAGATGGTGGAAGGGAGCCACGTGCCAAGGAATGTGTGTGGCCTCTAGAAACTAGAAAGGGTAAGAAAATAGGTTCTCCCCTAAGCCTAAAGAAAAGAATGCAGTCTGCTGACACCTGGATTTTAGCCCAGTAAGATCCACTTCAGACTTCTGGCCTCCAGAACTGTCAGGTAATAAATTTATGTTGCTTTAGGCCACCACATTTGTGGTCATTTGTTTCAGCAACAGTAGGAAACTAATATATCTCCGTCTTGCCTTTGCCCCATATCATGCCCAGACTCTCCTGTCTCAAACAATTCAGTTCTGGCCCAAAACCTGAAGCACATCTCACTCAGTTAAACAAAACCCCTGCGGCTGCCCAATCTACCCCCCTTTTTATTTTTTAAGACATAGTCTCACTTTGTTGCCCAGGCTGGAGGGCAGTGGCACAATCACAGCTCACTGCAGCCTCAAACTCCTGGGCACAAGGGATCCTCCCACCTTAGCCTCTCAAAGTGTTGAGATTATAGACACGTGACACTGCACCTGGCTTATCCTCTTTATTTATTTATATTTTTTCTTTTTTTTTTTTTTTTTT